>NC_132890.1:28918579-28951079 GCF_030463535.1 Salminus brasiliensis | reverse complement strand
CACCTGTTTTACAACAAGACACTGCTAGCTCGAGTTGTGCTCTGCATGGGTACAGATATGGAGGAAGCCGTCTGTCTGTCCTCTCCGTTCATTTCATCTGTATTTGAGCATATTCCCTGAAATCTCACGGACACAGACAGAGCAGTACCACTGGAAATTGTGGGGGCAGTGTAGCCAATAGTTCAAGTGAGAGACAACCACTGCCAGAAGGACACAGCAAAGAAACTCAGGCATTCTTATGAACGTTTCCACCGCTGCCTCTTCCATCTTTAATGTAAAAAGCACATTATCACAACCTCCTCTACCATCACCATGTTTGCAGTTCTCAAGAACTTCTGACTCTGAACTGCCCTCTAGTGGGGGCACTGCTTAACATCTATGCCACGGTAAGCGCACAGAAGCATGTGGGCTGTGATGGTTACATCGTATGAAAAGGACGTATTCATTTCCGTACCTACAGGAAGTATAACCGAGCCTTTAGAGCCAGTCCTGGCAGCAGTGGCAGAGCTAGCTAGCTGTCACGTAATTTCTGCTTCCTGATCTATGCTAAATCCAGCCTAGCTGACCAGACTTCCTGTGAGAGTGAAGCTGTCACTCTGCGGGGGTGCGCTGGCAAATCCTGCGGCAGCATAGGCCTGTGCACTGCTAATGCCTACACATTCATCTACACACTAATAGACTGGCTGAGTGTGTGTGTGTGTGTGTGTGTGTGTGTTTATGTGTGGTCATTTCCATCCAAACAATCGGCTTAATGGAAACCTCCAGACAGATGGCTTTATTGCCCTTCACCTCTTTAGCAGCAGCAGCTAACGCTAATTGCTGACGCAGTAATCAGTTAAAAAGCTCAATCTCGTTCGCTCTGTCAGCTAATACACACATTTTTACTTGGTTCCAAACACACACACACACACACACTTTCTAGTGTGTATTGTGGTATGTGTATAACCTTAGCACGTAAAAGATCAACTTTGCTCTGTTTTACTGATTCTAATAGAAGCTGCAGTTTTTGGAAAATGCAGACTGACATCCCACACTCACCAAATGTGCAAGCATTCATTATTGTGGTCCCCACAAAGATTTAAATACACACACAGATACACACACACATTAACAGTGCTGCACAGATAATGGCCTTCTCGCTGACCCCATGCTGTTATCGCGGTGGATAGCGCTTTCATTTCCCACTTAGAGACACATGCCACTAAATACATTACTGGAATTTAAAACAAACCTGCAGTGATGAATAAAAACACGGATCTATCAGTTTAACTGTTCCACTAGCGTTTATCACAAATCTGCTATTTAAAAGAAGAGAGCTGTAAACAAACAGTCCACCTGACCCCTCCAGGCTTCACCCACTGTGTTCCTTTATACCTACTGTTGCTCGGTTGGACGAGGTTTACAGAGAACTGGTAACAGTCTAATTTAATCCTAATGAGAGACTGTAGCTCCACCTCAGTGTATATCACAATACCTACATTTAGAGTGTTATTAATATTCACCCTAATGAGAGACTGTAGCTCCACCTCAGTGTATATCACAATACCTACATTTAGAGTATTATTAATATTCACCCTAATGAGAGACTGTAGCTCCACCTCAGTGTATATCACAATACCTACATTTAGAGTGTTATTAATATTCACCCTAATGAGAGACTGTAGCTCCACCTCAGTGTATATCACAATACCTACATTTAGAGTGTTATTAATATTCACCCTAATGAGAGACTGTAGCTCCACCTCAGTGTATATCACAATACCTACATTTAGAGTGTTATTAATATTCACCCTAATGAGAGACTGTAGCTCCACCTCAGTGTATATCACAATACCTACATTTAGAGTATTATTAATATTCACCCTAATGAGAGACTGTAGCTCCACCTCAGTGTATATCACAATATCTACATTTAGAGTGATATTAATATTCACCCTAATGAGAGACTGTAGCTCCACCTCAGTGTATATCACAATACCTACATTTAGAGTATTATTAATATTCACCCTAATGAGAGACTGTAGCCCCACCTCAGTGTATATCACAATACCTACATGTAGAGTGTTAATAATATTCACCCTAATGAGAGACTGTAGCTCCACCTCAGTGTATATTACAATACCTACATTTAGTGTTATTAATATTCACCCTAATGAGAGACTGTAGCTCCACCTCAGTGTATATCACAATACTTACATTTAGTGTTATTAATATTCACCCTAATGAGAGACTGTAGCTCCACCTCAGTGTATATCACAATACCTACATTTAGTGTGTTATTAATATTCACCCTAATGAGAGACTGTAGCTCCACCTCAGTGTATATCACAATACCTACATTTAGAGTGTTATTAATATTCACCCTAATGAGAGACTGTAGCTCCACCTCAGTGTATATCACAATACCTACATTTAGAGTATTATTAATATTCACCCTAATGAGAGACTGTAGCTCCACCTCAGTGTATATCACAATACCTACATTTAGAGTGTTAATAATATTCACCCTAATGAGAGACTGTAGCTCCACCTCAGTGTATATTACAATACCTACATTTAGTGTTATTAATATTCACCCTAATGAGAGACTGTAGCTCCACCTCAGTGTATATCACAATACCTACATTTAGAGTGTTATTAATATCCACCCTAATGAGACACTGTATTATTAAATACATAGGCTATGTTGTTGACTGCTCCCTGTATGCCTATTCCTAATTGATGTCTTGAAGCAGTTGTTTTGTGTGTGTCTGTATTACTGAATGTAGTTATGATACACAAACACAGAGTCTGACGGCTCCTTCTGCCTGTGATGAAGCTGAGCATTCACAACAATGAACAGCTGCTCCTTCACTTGATTTAATTAACTCACACATAATTGCCTTTTTTCTTCAATTAAACGGCCGTGATTTGATAAGTGTTGTTTTACCTGATCAGGATAAACCTGGGCTAATGAAGGTAACTCTGGCGGAATTTGCGCAGTGCTTTTTGAGCATATGGCAGAAAGTTCACATCCAAGCGTATTTTCTTTCCTCCTCTCCGTCTTTCTGACACAATAATTAAAGCTGGAGTCTCGTCTGTTTCATGCTCTGTGGCTGGAGACTGAAAATTTGTACTTGTCGTCACAGATTGAACAGCCGCAAGCACTTCAGTGACTCACAATAAATAAAGGCTTTTCTCAGACCTTTTTCTTCACACTTGGAAATTACACTCTCCAGGCTCCACCCAATAATGTGTTTTTCATAGCAACTATTGTGAGGTTGAACAGTCTTTATGGAGCGTCAGTAAAAATCCCTTTCATCCTAAAAGTAGAGAGCAGAGGAGAAGGAAGGACAACAATAAAAAGGAGAAAGAAAAAGAAGAAGCAGAGGAGAGAGGAGAAGAGAAGAGAAGAGAAAATAAGAGATGAGAAAAGAATAAGAGGTAAGAAGAGAGGAGACGTAATGAGCAGATTAGAGATAAGAAAAGAGGAGAACATAAGAGATGGAAGGAAAAGAGATGAGAAGAGAAAATAAAATAGGAAAAGAGAGGAGAGATGAGAAGAGGAAAAAAAGAGAAGAAGAAAGGACAAGAGGAGAGGGTGAAAGAACAGAAGAGAAGAAATGAGATGAGAAGAGAGGAGAGGAAAGGAGAAAAGATAGACGAGAGGGGTGTAGAAGAGCATAGAAGAAAAGAAAGAAAATAAGGACAAAAGAGAAGAGAATAGAAAGATAACAGTAGGGAAAAAAGAGATGAGAAAAGAATAAGAGGTAAGAAGAGAGGAGACGTGATGAGAAGATTAGAGATTAGAAAAGAGGAGAACATAAGAGATGGAAGGAAAAGAGATGAGAAGAGAGAAGAGAAGATAAGAAAGGAAAAGAGAGGAGAGAAGAGAAGAGGAAAAAATAAAGGAGAAGAAAGGACAAGAGGAGAGGGTGAAAGAACAGAAGAGAAGAAATGAGATGAGAAGAGAGGAGAGAAACAAGGAGAGGAAAGGAGAAAAACACAGAAGGGAGGGGTGGAGAAGAGCATAGAAGAAAAAAAAAGACGAGAAAATAAGGAGAAGAGAATAAAAGAGAAGAGAATAAAAAGACCATAGTAGAGACTATAAGAGATGAGAAAAGAATAAGACATAAGACGAGGAGACAAGATGAGAAGATTAGAGATGAGAGATGAAGAGAAGAGAAAATAAGAGGAGAAGAGGAGCAAAGAGAAGAGAAGAGAAGAGAGGAAATGAGGACAAAATACAATGGGAGAGGAGAAGAAAGGACAACAGAAGAAAGTAGAGGAAAAGATATGAGAGTAAAGAGAAGAAAAGTAGAGAAGCAAAGAGAAGTTGGGAGAGAAAAAAAAAAAACAGACAAGAGAACAGATGAAAAGAGGAGAAAAAGAGAGAAGAGGAGAAGCCAAGCCAGGACATGAGAGAAGAGAACAGACAAAAGAAGATGAATTGTTTATAGAGCAGGAGACCAGAGTGAGGAAGAGGAGAACAGAAGAGAGGAAGGAAGGAAAGGAGAAGAAATGGAAAAAGAGGAAGCGAAATAAGACGAGATGGAAGAACTAGAGAAGAAAGGAAGAGGCTGTCAGAGGAAGAAAGGGAACAGGACCCTAATGTTTCCCGTCTGAGAGTGAATGCTGGGGGGAGAGCCCTTCCTGACTGAGACTGTGGAGCACAGTGACAGTGATTCGTACAGATGAATTTGATCCACACTAATATCTCACTCTGCGATGAAGATGAACAGAGATAATATCTTCTGCTGGGGTTCTGGAAGCTTCCACCATCCATTCGGTCTAAACACACACACACAGCTCTCTATTATTGTGCATATTCCACAGCGGCCTCCAGCAAAGCAATTACAGGAGAATATGCAGCGCTGAGCTGATGAGGAGAATAAACGCTCCCTCATGCCTCCAACATACAGCTCAACCAATCAGAGTCTAATATACCGGTGTTCATAAACAGCACATCTGAGGACACACAGTTTCAGCCCAGTCGGCACAACTTCATCACTATTATCAATACAGTGGGTACACAGTGCACTGCAGCCTCTCTCCTTCTGATTTCAGCGCTATCATTAGATAGTTTTGTCCCCCTTTCCTGCAGTAACAGCCTCTCCCCCTCAGGGAAAGCTTTAAAGTAGATGTTAGAACATTGCTGTGAGGGAGGATTAATTGCATTCGGCCCTAAAAACGAGAGCATCAGTGAGGTCAGGTACTGATGTTGAGTGATTAGTTCTGCCTCTACAGTGCATCTTCCACTGCTCCACAGCTCATTGCTGGGGGGCTTTATACCCCTCTAGACCACACTCAGCATTGGGCACCATGACCTTACAAGTCGCTTACGTCGCCCCAGGTTTGCCTCTCGTGGGTCGCTCGCACTGACACGTGTGGGCGTGTACATGGTCCAGCTTCCACACTGTGTGGAGAACAGGAGGTAGGAACTGCTGGTAGGAACACAAAGTCAGTTTGTTGGAGCAAATCACTTAAAATGTCATAATCTCGACTGGTCACTGGTCACTCTGTCCCCACTCTATTGGTCAGCGCTCTTCTATGGAGTTGTAGAAGCTATATAGACAACTGAATGTCTATTTCAGCAACGAGTGCAGCTTGAAGTCGCATAAGGGCTTTTTCTACTTTTGGACCAGAGCCGGCCCAAGTCATACTCAAATTACGTGGCCGCTTAGGGCCCCAACGCCACCAGGGGGCCCCCAAGAGTACCAAAATATCATGATAGAAAAAAGACATATTTTACAGATGACATTAAAAAACACAACAAAATAGTACCACACAGACAAAAGAGATGTTTATATTAATGTATTTTCATAGTTAGCACACCGATACTAGGTCAATCAATTTCTGCTGTTGGCTGCTGCCACTGTTGGGCAAATGCAGATATGCGTCGCATGGGTAGTCGATAAAGGCCCGGACGCTTTAGCGTATTACATAATAATTCTCTCCCTATGAAATGATGAAGCATCTAGTGCTGAGGTGGTGGTATGGGGGCCCCAAATGAAAATCTGCTTAGGGCCCTATAAAGGCTTGGGCCTTGGCCCTGTTTTAAACACCCGGCGTATTGTATCCTGTGTAATCGGGACAAAAATGGCGAGGAAAATCAAGGCAACCTCACAACAGTAACAGTAATAGAAAATACACATTAGTGGGCGGAGCCTGGAGAGGAGGTTCGGTTACAGGTTTACTGGTATAGGGATTTCTGTGACACACAGTTTAAATAAAGAGCTGCTGTAAGAAGACTTTAGCATTGTTGCTGCATTCAAGTGGTGTCAGGAAGCACCACATGAACACTCTCTGAAGTCGAGTGCTTAAGTTGGACACATCAGAATTTTTTAATACAGCATGAACTGTCCGAAACACTGTGGCGTAAACACTATTTCCAACATGGCCGAACAGTTAATCGACGGTAAAATATAAAAAAATTAAAAATAATGTACATAAAATCTAATAAAAACATCAGTTTAAGCATCGGCAACCAACTCACATCTTATTTTGCATAAAAATAATTTCAAATATACATAAAAAGCTCTACAGCCTCTTCCCACACAACCACATGAACGCGACCAAGCTGTGTGAATGAGTTACACCTCAGAGAAACTTACCGCCCGACATGCACTTAAAAGCACAGTGTGTGTGTGTGTGTGTGTGTGTGTGTGTGTGTGTGTGTCACTGTGGAGTTCTCTTTGGTGGCCATATGATTCCAATGCTCAATGCTAACAGTACTGATGCTAAGACCACTAATATGAATGGCAGTGCTGCTAATGGTAACACAGCTAGACTTGCTAACACCCCCTGAAAACCACACTATTGATAAGAGTGTATGTGCTTGTGTGTGTGTGTGTGTGTGTGTGTGTCTGTGTGAGAGAGAAATGTGATGGATGATCTCATGTACAGACAGGTACAGAGTGTAACAGTGTGTGTGAGTAAGAGAGTGTGATTGTGTGTGTGTGTGTGTGTGTGTGTGTGTGTGTGTGTGTGTGTAAGACAGGAAGTGTAAGTGAAGGTGTGTTGGGAGATAAAGACTGTGTGTGAGTGTGAGAGAGAAAGAAGGAAAGAGAGTTGAGAGTTTGTGAAGTGGGAGAGTCCACTGATAAGAGAGAGAGAGAGAGAGAGAGAGAGAGAGAGAGAGAGAGAGAGAGCTTCTTTAGTTGTACACTGGAGCGCAGAGGCTAATGTACCTAGTAATGGAAGTTTAAACCCTGTCAGGTAGCCTGGTGCTGGCCTCATGTCTAAAGCATCACACACTCAGACTGTGTGGAGTTATTCAGTAATCTTTAATAAACTCATGGTTTCTCTGATATAGCTATAAACATGATCTAAACAGCAGAGCCTGTTTGTGTACTCTTGTCTATGCTAATTCATGGGGTACTTCAATTACTTGTAGCAACATTAACCTCATGCATTATACTGACAAAAGTATTACTACACATTTACATTTAAGGCTTTTAGCAGACGCTCTTATCCAGAGTGTCTACAAAAACGCTTCACTGTTTTCTCCGAAAATACCCTTAGCTAGTTTGTATTAGCCCAAAGATACCTTAAGATAGATGCTTGCAAATACAACAGTCAGTATGGCTACCTAGATACACAGTACACAGTACTCAGTCTGCGTTTGAAGACAGCAAGTGACTCTGCCGTTTGGACACCCAGAGGAAGTTCATTCCACCACTTTAGTGCTAGGACAGAAAAAGTCTGGATTCCTGTCTTCCATGTATCTTAAAGAATAGTGGGTCAAGCTAAGCCATATTTAAAGCTTGAGGGGCTCTTGGTACAGACTGGCACCTGCTCATTCATTGTTTCTTCATTATTCAGGGGCATTAATAAAGAGTTTTAGCCCATCTCACCACCATCTCATCTTTGACTCTGCAACTCAACCCAGTAGTATTGTATAGAGCACCATAACACCAGAGAACACAGTTCTACTGCTCCACAGCTCAATGCTGGAGGGCTTTATACCACTCAGACCAGACCTTCTTTTGGCCGTACTTCTCTACAGGGACTAGACAAGCTGTATGTGTGTGTGTGTGTGCATATGCACATCTGTGTCAGTAATAGGTGCAACTTAAAGTAGCTAAATGCATTTATTAGAAGGGGTGTCCACAAACATTTGGACATATAGTGTAACTCAGTTGGAGTTGAAGTCTTGGCTGATCGACTGCATTTGAAGTAAATTAGATTTCTTTAGTGAGGACTTTCACACTATCACACCAGTGTAACAGTGAGAAAGTCACAGCCAGTAGGAAACACAGACAGCAGGTTCTGTCCTTGACTTGAAATCTTCACTAAGCAGTTTCCGCAAAGCTGTGTGTTTGTGTGTGTGTGTGTGTGTGTGTGTGTAGACGTTGTGTTTTTTCCTCTCAGCAAAACAGCTCTGGACTATTTTCCGAACTGCTGAGTCTGTTTCGGTGGTGCACGTGCTTGGCTAGAGCACAACAGCCTAAGGTCAGCGACCTTTTGGCCTCTGTGACCCTTTAGATAAGGTTACGAGTGTGAGTGTGTGTGTATTGTATTTGTGCAGGTAGGTATGGGTCTGTTTTCACAGGCCGCATTAATCTTCATTAGCACGCTTCACAGCTGACACATGATATCTGAGTTAGGCCTTATTGTAGCTCTGTTTCTTTTACCTGAGGTAATACAGTCACTCTCTCCAGACTCCGCCCACTAACGTGATCCTCCATAGCGGCTAATTTGAAGTCATTTCCAGCCCACCAAGCTTTTTTAATTAGCTTCAGCAACACAGTCCGTCTCGGTAGCGTAGCGTTTAACCCTAGAAACTCAACAATATCTAGTGATTGGCATAATGATGCACAATCACGCCATTTGTTTCAGTACAGTGGAGTCTTGATTCAATTCATTTCTGATACAGCAAAAACAAAGAGTAGCTGAAAATGTCCCTAATGTCACAATTTGGTATGTTAGCCCCATGCTAATGCACTAGCCACAAGGCAGCATGCTAGTTGCACTACAGCGAATCAATACCAATCAAGAGCCTCTGAGCTCTGCTGCACCATATATTTCCTTTAACCTCTGCATTTTTATAGTCAGCTGCTTGTGTTCGGCTACCAACTAGACGAGCTGTTCTGTCGCTGTCTTGATGCTAATTTGTTTGGTCTACAGCAACCATGACAACAGAGCTCTGATTGGTCAGCCACATATCAATGCATTTGTACACATACGCAGAAAACAGATCAGACTCTAACTAAATTAATTTACGCAGTGTCGCAGCCTGGCGATTTCGGACCCGGTGTGAAAGGTTCATTTTTTGAGTAATAAACAGTCTTAATAGCAAATATGGCCAAATCATCTCCTTTTATTTCATCGTACGTGTCTTCAAATAAAATAATAATAAAAAACACTTTGTAGGAATTTTATATAACAATATTTTTATACCAATGTGACAAAAAATATAAAACATCACAGGTAAAGTCAAGCAGATTTGTGTTTATTTACATTTGTGATTAGATTTTAGATTTTAGGCTGTGGTCAGTCAGTTGTGGTGGGAACCATTGAGTAGTTTGACCAATGGTTGATTTATATGCAGTTACATGTAGACCGACAGTGAGAAGGCGGAACTTAAGTGGTTTGACCAATGGTTGTTTTTGATGCAGGTACATGTAGACCAACAGCGACAGTAAGAAGGCGGGACTTAAACAGACATGTTAAAAGCTGTAAATATCTGCATACTGAAACTTTGGCGACTGTAGAAACCAACGCGGGCATGAACTTGTAGACATTGGCGTACGTGTCGGTTGCTCTTAAGCGAGAGGGGGTGCACTGAACGAACTGATGTGTGAAGTAAGTTTAGATAAAGGAAGAAAGGAAGTAAACCGCTTTGTATTCAACCTTTAACTGCTCTGAGTCACATTTGCATAGTAATAGCTGCTATGCTAGCTTTGACCCGTTCTATAAAGATGAGTGTGTGTCATGTTCCCTCATCAGTGCCCCTATTAATGTGTTTAACGAATGACAGATCACACACACAGACACACGCACACAGAGGGCTAAGGATCAGGCTACAGATCTCCATCGCTTTCTTCGTTAGGAGGGGGGTCTATCTCTTAATTAAAGCTGCGGCTAAACGAGCTAAATCTGATTAGAAATGATGGGAAGTGTCAGTCTGAAGCAGTGAGAGCAGTTAGAGGCTTTAGCAATGAAATTACACTGAACAGTACCGACCAAACGACTTGCTTTCAGCACTGACTGCTCCTATAAATCACATTCAGGGTCACGTTTACCTGTTGTGATATTCATTTGTTTTGTTATTCATGTATGTATTTTGTAGAATTAGCCACATAAGAAATGATTGTCTCCAATACGCCCCATATACCCATGTATCCTCCACTGATACACGATTATACCCCAAGCAGGCCCTACGAACCCTCCATGTACCCCGTCCCACATCTATATCTTATCTGTTCCCCATCTACTCCTAATTACCCCCCTGCCTTTTTATATCCCATCTACTTCCAATACTGTTTCATCTAAAATATTGCATAGGTTTAAAATGATCTTAGGTGATATGAAGAGTTAGTTAATGAACATGAGCTACTACTACTACTATTATTATTATTATTATTATTATCATTATTATCATTATTATTATTATCATTATTATTTTCATGTCTATGCTCTCTCTTACTCTGTGATACTTATGCATGCTGTCACTGCACACATGACACACACACACACACACACACACACACATACATACAAATACACACACACATGTTGCTTGACACGGGTCTGAAGCCATTCACCATCTTACACTCAGCAGAAACATGACACACACACACACACATACATACACACACACACACACACATGACACGGTCCGGTGCTGCTCACCTTGCTACATTCAGCAGAAATATGTTACACACACACACACCAACCACACACACGAGGGAGTCATACGCAGCGTATGAGGCAGCAGCACATGTGGAGTAAACCACAATTCCTTGGTTGTTACATTCAGTCACAGTGCTGAACAGAAGTGAAAGGAAAACTGAAAAAACAAAAAACACACTGCTGAGAACACACATACACACACACACACACACACAGCGCCCAGCAGTGCATTCACATAACTGTCTCACAGAATCAAATGTAATGTACACTGTATCACACTGTATCACACTGTACCCCACCATATCACACTGTGTCCCACTGTATCACACTGTATCACACTGTACCCCACTATATCACACTGTACCCCACTGTATCACACTGTATCCCACTGTACCCCACCATATTACACTGTATCACACTGTACCCCACAGTAGCACACTGCATCACACCATATCAAACTGTATAATACTGTATCACACCATATCACAGTGCATCACACTGTATCACACTTTATCACACTGTACCCCACCATATCACACTGTATCTCACTGTATCACACTGTACCCCACCATATCACACTGTGTCCCACTGTATCACACTGTATCACACTGTACCCCACCATATCACACTGTACCCCACTGTATCACACTGTATCCCACTGTACCCCACCGTATCACACTGCATCACACCGTATCACATTGTATCACACCATATCAAACTGTATAACACTGTATCACACCATATCACAGTGCATCACACTGTATCACACCATATTACACTGTATCACACCATATCACACTGCATCACACTGTATCACACCATATCACACTGTATTACACCATATCACACTGTATCACACCATATCACACTGTATTACACCATATCACAGTGATTCATCTACTTAAACTTTCTCCTTTAATTAATTAAAGACAATATTATAAATAATCTGTGCTCTCTATTTTGCTGTCCTCATTTATTATTTTAATTTCAGGGTGGAAATGTGAGATTTTAGTGATTAACTTTTCAGAGGATGATTTATTGATGTTGGGCTCAAATATGAAACTTCTATGTAGTGTGTGTGTGGGGGGGGGGGCACAAATACATAACACATATTTAAGAGGGACAGGAAGAGAGAGAAATGAAGAAAGAGAGGAAGAGAGGAAGGGAAAAAAGGAGCAAGAACAACAAAGAGAGAGAGAGAGAGAGAGGTGGGGGAGAGAGAGAGGGAGAGAGAGATATGTACACACTGAACTTGTCATAGATAAATGAGTCTATAAGTTCAGAGGTAAGAGTAACCAATACACAAACACACTCTCTCACTCGCTCTCTCTCTCTCTCTCTCTCTCTCTCTCTCTCTCTCTCTCTCTCTCTCACACACACACACACACACACACACACACACACACACACACACACATACTACAAATGTGTCATAGATAGATGAGTCTAAAGCTACAAGAAAAGCAATACAGCAGTAAAACTCTTTACTGAACAAGAGGAGTCAATACCAATGCTGTTACACATCACAGACAGACACACACACACACACACCGTGTCCGTGATGTGCTTTTGAAACAAACAGTGTTAGCATTGACCACAGCAACCCTCTGCTCATTTATCAGGCCTCTGGGTTCAGCTGCTCTGATTAAAGCTGCTGATAGAGCAGCGTGGAGATTAGACTCAGTTCACACTGCAGCGCAGATCGGATTTTCCTCCTGAATGTGAACACAGCCGAACTAAACACTGCTTCTATAATCGATTCATCTTTGACTTTCACTCACTCAATTAATCCACTACTCTAACTGCTCTGCCTTCTTCAGCTCCTCTCTCTTTGCTGCCGCCATCACGCCCGGTTCCGTTGTGGTGACTGCGGTGGTCCACTGCTGGTCTGGTCTGGGCTGTAGATGTTGTTTCATTGGCTGAAATCACTCGTTTGGGTCCCTGTGTCGTTGACTTGAATGTAACATATGAAATAGAAAAAAATTGAAAAACAAAACATTTGAATTATTACTATGAAGATGTTTTTAAGTTAAGGTTTAGTTAAGTTTAAATGTAGATCTTATTGTATAGCTTGATGTGGGCAGACTGTCATAAAAGCATTTCACTGCAAGTTATACTGTGTATGACTATGTATGTGACAAATAAAATTTGATTTGATTTGATTTGATTTTTGTTTGCCAGAATGTTTATTAATATAAAATATATACAAAAAAACAGCTTGCCCATCCTCCAGCAGTTATGGAAGAACACGTGAGTGGGCGGAGCCTGAAGAGGTTATGGCTGTATATGGGTTAAGCTGTGAACAGTTAGGCAGGCCAACAGAAAGGACATAAGGGTTCAATTGCAAGCAGGTTGATATCTTCTATATGTCAAGACCTGTTAAACAAACACAGCCCATCTACAGGAAATCAGATTGCAATGACGCAAAGCCACACACACACACAAACGCACACACACACATATTAGGCTGTTAACAAGATGAAATATGCCTAATTCACGCAGACACACATCCACACACTCTGGCCAACCGCAAGCCAGAATCCCAGCAGATGGTGTTAATCACTCTGCAAGGTGAGGGGTATCCAAGCCTTTACCATGGCAACCACCAGCATCAGGACCACTGACACCTCTAGTCATGTTCTGGGAACAGAAACTGAGCTCATAAATGAATGGATGAATGAATGGGTTGTTGGATGGATGGATGGATGGATGGATGGATGAATGGATGGATGAATAGAAGGATGTATGAGTGAACGAATGGATGGATGGATGGATGGATGAGTGAACGAATGAATGGATGGATGGATGGATGAATTAATGATTTCCATATAAAGGTAAGGAAGGACACAGGGTTAAATAAAAGAAAGGGGGGTGGATAGATGAGGGAAAGAAAGAAAATTGGGAAACCAGAGATGGAACAGATGGAAAGACGAGGGGGAAATAGAAAAAAAGTAAGTAGGGGAAAAGAGAGCTGGTGAAGCAAATGAAAAGTGGAGAGAAAGAGAGGGAGAGAAAAGGAAATGGAGAAAGATGAAGACATAGACAGACATAGAGAGAGAGAGACAGAGAGAGAGAGAGAGAGAGAGAGAGAGAGAGAGAAAAGATGAAAGAGGAGGAAGCAAGGGAGCGAGCGAGAGAGAGAGTAAATGAATGCAGGTTTAACATGCTGACAGATGGGCAGAAAATAATTCCATTAAGAATTCATTGGGAGAGGGGACGGAAGCACAACTCTGCCAAAACGCTCAGGGTGTCATTTTGGGTGTTGGTGTGTTTGGGGGAGGTGATTAAAAAAACACTTAGAGCTGCAAATGGGGGGCTTTCCACTTGGGGCAGTTCATAGTGTGCTAACCCTTTACCCCTCAGGTACCTCTATGCTGTTTACAAGAAGTTAAAGTGTAGTCTTCCATTGTAATTTTGTTTTTAGTGTTTATTACTCATACAATAAACTCATTAATAAAGAAAGTCCAGTAATTGCTGTAATAAGTGATTACTTCTTTACAAGTTAGAGAAATTCAGTCTAATACTGACGGTTTCACTTAGCTAACATATGCCGGGATCCCAAAACCGAGAAATACCAGGTTTCCCAATCGCAAATGTCACCCGAGGCAACAAATGGTTAGATCCTCAGTGATGCCACAGCCATCCGTGGGTGGGAGTCCTAGAGAGCTGGCCTTGATCTGGCCCACCCTCACCCCACAGTGTGGGAGTCTGTTAGCTTACATGAGCTAATTAGCAGTTAACAAATGTGTTGAAGTCCAGTGGTGTCACGTTGGTGGCATTTTGAAAAGATACAGCGGAGATACCTTTCTCGAGGGAAGCACATGCTAGTCTTCAGCCTCACAGTGCTGATAACATCATGTGATGGGTGGAGTGCTAGCTGTGAAGGGAACTGGAAATGTGTCAGTTGTGGAAAACATAGAGGGAAGAAACAGTATCATTATCTGGACCTCTCTGCGTTATGGCTGCCAAAGACCCTTCAAATTTACTTGTTAACCAACTCATATATTGTTGCTGTCATTTTGGAGCATTTCTATTGGCCCATTCATCATCACAGTTTGACACAACGTAAAGAACAAGGGCCAGATTCTCAGATTATATCAAAAAGTAAACAGAAAAATGGAGATGCAAGGTTTTGCATGGCAGCGACGACATTCTTCATTCTGATGGGCAACCAAACACTAAATAAGCTAACCTATTAGTTTAGCTTAAACATAAGCTTGTAGCTCAGTGTTTCCCAATCAGGGAAATTAGGCAGGGATGTCAGTAGTGTGATGGTAGCATTGCAACTTTTCAAACTTGCTTACTTCACTTACTTTGTGTGTTTACATTACACCACAAAATGCTCTTGTTAAATAGGCTAGAGTAAGGATGGGTATTAAGAAGGTAACATAGGCTAATACTACTAGTCTAGAAGGCTAGTAGTGTAGCTAGCTGCATTTCTCAGAAGGCTAGTAGCAGGTTTTTAGCCATGCAGGTGATAAGTCAAAGCAGTCACATGAAAAAATGAACCAATCATACAACCCCACACACTGTGCCAGGAGGATAACTCCAGTTAAGCTATTCAGAGGGAACCCCAGACCACAGATTTCAGAGGGGCCAGAGATCTTTAGGCCACTCCCAGGTTCTAAAACATCCTCATACTTTACCAAACGTACCAAACTCTCAGAGAAAGCACTTCTGGGTTCAGAAAATGCCCTAAGTAAAACAAAACAAACAAACAAACAAAAAGAACACAGTAGGCTTAGATTAGACAGCCAGGCAGCGGATTGCTTCCTCAGATTAGAAGTTCAGTTCAGCAGAGGTCTAGAGAACATCTAGAACTGTTGCATGACAATAAAGCTGAACGGTACCTTTACGGGTGGAAATGTAGTCGAGTACAGTAACGAGAGTAGCTGTGATTCTCTTTTGGGGTCTGTAAGGCCTGTGTGGATGTGTGTAACATTAATCATTCAGCACCTCTCGGAGCGTAAAGCCCTCAGGCAGTGTGTTCCTAAAAACAAATGCAGCTTCCCCAACACACAGACAATTAGCCATTTAGCATCTCCAGCTCTAAAGGACGAGACAGACCACAGATTGCACTGTCTGTAGCGCTTTGATTCAGGGAACACGCTCAGAGCACCTGCTGCAATGACGAATAACGCAGTCACGCTTGCAGACTTGCACTCAAATGTATGTTTTTCACGGGCCCGAGTGGTCCAGCGAAATAAGGAGCTGTCACTGGGACCAGAGAATCACTAGTTCGAATCCCAGTCATGCTGCTAGTCATCGGCAACTGGGGCCCAGAGAAAGCACAATTGGCCTTGCTCTCTCACTTTCTCCCCACATTACTCCAGTGCAGTGTTGGACGGCACTGGTGTCTGTTGCCCGATGCATCAGAGCTGGGTACACAGCACTATTCTCTGAGCTTGTTGGTTGCCTGGTGACGTTGCATCGGCCTGTATCCTCCTAGTTTCCTAGTTTGCTTATGTGTATGGGTTGGGTAATTGACAAAGCCTAGTTTGCCGGACCACCACTGGCAGTTTAGAATCATTTTAACAAGTCAATGTAAAATAATAGTTTATTCCAAGTAATTTAGAGCATTTCTATTGGTCTATTCGTCTATTACTTACACAGTGTTCAGAGAGGTTCAAAAGATGGAGAAAATGAAAACGGACAGCAGCAATGTTCTTTTTATTGAGAAAGAGGTTCTGTGGTATAAAATTACCTCTCTTATGTTTAATGTACCATTTCATGTGACCCTGCCTGGTAAAGGACTAAAGCCTTGCACTTAGAGCCGTAAGATTTAACTCTGTGGCAAAATGTAGACCTCAGAAGGTCAGTACCAGAAAATGTCTTCTAGGCAAAACAAGAGGCGCGCCTTCAACCAGTCAGTCAGTCAGTAAGCAAAACTGCTAAGCAGTTGAAAAAGGATTTTCAATGTAAAGGCTAACTTAAATGAATTACAATATACCACAGGTTTTACAGAAGAAAATACCCAGCATAGACCAGCATTAATTCCAAGCTGGTCTAAGCTGGCTTTTGTTGGCATATGCTGGTCTGGTTGCCCAGCATACCAGTGTTTAAAACACAAAATGTACAGGTTTATACTGGTCTGCTGCTGGTGTGAAACTGCAGTAAATCACTTCCACTCCAAAGAACATCAGCAGAATGGGTACAATCTGTTAGTGTAGCACCACAGCGCTCAAACACTAAGACATAACATTTAGTGCTTCTGCATTCCTGAGAGACTCACTGTGAAAGGAAGAAGCAACTCAAGCAAGTCAGAGCGCTGATTTACATTTTAACAAAACTAAAAGGAGGGCGTTGTGTGTGTGTGTGGTGGGAGTCTTGCAGCAGTTAATGCCAGTTGAGGTCTGTCTTCTACACAGTGTGCATCAGTCATATCACTCTGTTCCAGCTCATCTGGATCAACTGTGGAAGGCTGCAGCCATTCTACCAGTCTCTACTAACAGGCAGCTATTGTGTACTGGTTTTACCAAAGACTGAAGGCACCAGGCACGCCATGGCTTCCATTCCCTTCCGGCCAAACTGTCCACCATGTTGTCAAATTTGTAACCACAGTCTGCGCAACAGAGACAAGAGGCGGAATGTGGAATGTCTTAACAGTATAAGTTCAGTTCATGCATTTGCTGCTGAGACGGACCAAAGCTGCTACGATCCAGTTTAACCCCCTAGCTGCCGCTGCTGCGAGTCAGTACACACCAGTCAAAAATATTGTTTAAATGGTATTTGGATTCGTTCCAGACCAGAAAATATATTTGGCTTCACTAACATTAGCTGGCTGGCTAACAGCTTACTAGATCACAGTGGCCATCTTATTCTGTCATCAGACTTACAAGAAAAACTGCTAAGAACTCTGTACTGAGTTTTAGTTGATGCAACCAACAGCACAACATGGACACGGCATGATAAATAGTAGCATGATTAACTAGCCGGTTGCCTGACAGCTTGGCTGCAGCTCAGCTACTATATGACCGCCTGTTTCTGCAAAAGTTGTCAATCACTTTATTCTTAAGTGTAACCCCACCTTAGGTGTAAAAACTGATTCCTGTGGGGGAGTTGGAATTAGACACTAGAGATGAAAAAACAGTTTAGAGGAGGAAAATGAGATGAGGGCTGTTTTGTTATTGAAACATATGGGGATGGGCGGAGCATCTAAATATGCATCATACTGTACCAGCCAGGTGAGGTGTTGGGTGGCTTCACCTTTGAGAGACGATGAGCTGCTCATGGTTTCAACAGTCATTTGTTAGGTAGGTTCTCTTGGCTAGGTGCTAAAAAGTTAGCGGATCATTTTCTCCTTCTCCATTTTAGCTTATGAACAGCTAACACTATTAGCTCATTGTCAGCAGCTATATTTAGATCTCCCACTTTACAAACACCTGACTAGCAGAAATCAGACCAAAATGTCCCATCACAGCATGACACATGTGACCAGCTAGCCTCAGCATTAGCTACTAGACAGCTGAGAAAAGAATCTGATTAAATATGATCACTTCAAACGTCATACTGTACGACAGGGAAGGAGGCTTCATTCCGGTTGATTCCAGTTCTTCTGTGCACTTTTGTCACGTGGGAATGCAAGGCTGTTAGAGCCCTGTAACACAGCACAACAACAGATCATGAACTGCAGGAGTTGTTTGGAGTGGAAATGATCTAATGCTAGTAAAGCTTTAGCTGAAAGAAGAGCAATTGATGGATATTGATGGATATACACTAATCAGCCATGGCATTAATACCCCTGACAGGTGAAGTGAAAAACATTGATTATCTTCATCTACAGTGGCATCTGTCAGGGGTTGGAATATATAAGGCAGCAGGTGAACAGTCAGTTCTTGAAGGTGATGTTTGTGTTAAAAGCAGGAACACTGGGCAACTGTAAGAATCTGAGCCACTCTGACACAGGCTATACTGTGAAGGCAAGACGACTGGGTCAGAACACCTCTTCCAAAACATCAGGTACAGCAGGTTTTTTTCTGGTATGCAGTGGTCAGTACCTACCAAAAGTGGTCCAAGAAAGGACAGCCCATGAACCCAGGGTCATGGCCACCTGGGAGGCCCCACCTCCCAACTTACAGGATATGCTGTAGTGATCTGCTGCTAACGTCTTGGTGCCAGATACCACAGGATGCCTTCAGAGGTCTTGTGGAGTCCATTCCTCAAACGGTCAGATGGGCTGCTGATGAATCTACACTTGTTAAACATTTTCTGGTCACTCTATTCTCCCATATGTGTGTTTATAGGTTTGATGACATCACTGTCATTCTAAAATGTGGAAAAGAGTAAAAAAGTGAACTTAGTAATATAGTGTTCAGATTGTTGAGCGCTCCGGGTCGAGGGAGGCTAAACATGTACTCTGGATAAAACTGGTAGCTGTGAACTTGGGAAACCTTTACACTAACTGTGTTTTTTTCCTCTTTCAGGTTGTGAGAGAGAAAGAGAGAGCGGGAGAGAAAGAGAGAGAGAGCGAGAGAGAGAGAGAGAGAGAGAGAGAGAGAGAGAGAGAGAGAGAGAGAGAGAGACAGCAGCTCTCCGGAGGTGAGTCCTGAGTCATTTAGTCTAAAAGCTTTTCCCCACTGGAACTCGCTAAGTGTTGTGAACGCTTTAAACTCTGCAGGAGGCCTTCGTTCGAACCCTCTCTTCTCCCCAAGCTGTTTTTTTTGTGTGTCTTTGGCTGAAAGTAGACCCTAATCCTCGATTATCCCGAGAGCCAGTGGGCCGCCAAGACAAATCACATGATGCTGCAGGTTGTGCAGAGCTAGAATAATTTATATCCTTACCTACGCGCTGACCATCTCTGCTGTCGTCCCATAACTCACGTCCGTACGTGGCTGTGGACGCTGTGGAGGGGTTTGTGCTCATTTTTTTTTTAATTTTAAGGTTATTGTTAGAATATTGTGAGTTATTTTTAACTCAATTCTACTCATTTTATTATTATTAGAATTTAGATTTAAATAATTAAAATACATGAGGATAAATTTACTCAATTCGTTTTCAATTTATATTTGTCTTTTGTTTTCATCCAACTTTTCCTCAGCTAAATGAATGAGCTGCAAAAGGTTTGGTACCCCTCAAATACAACAATGATACAAATACACTTGTAACACCCAAACAACCACATTCACTACCACAGCAGCCACTTGGCAAACCAAGTGAGACATCATAGCAAGCACCTGGGACACCATAGCAACTTCTTAGCAACAATCTAGCAACACCTTATCAATCACTACGCAGCAATATGGCAGCTGCCTGAAAAACTGACAAAGCTCTTACCTTGCCACACTGTAGCACCCACCTAGCGCCCTCTTAGCAACACCATAGGAACCACCACAGACACCACAGCAACTAGCTAGCAACCACTAAGCAACACCATATCATCCACCTAGGATACCAAAGCAACCACTTAGCAACTTCGTAGTAACCACCTAGGGTACCATAACATCCACTTAGCAAATGCCATAGCAACCACCTAGCAACCACTTAGCAGCAACCTGGAAGGCCATAGCAACCACCTAGCAACTCCTTAGGAACCATTTAGCAACCACAAAGCAATACACCCTTGCAACCAGCTAGCAACACCATGGAAAGCACCTGGAATACCATAGCAATCATGTATAGCAACCAGCCTAGCAACTGCCTGGAAGTGGACTATTCTGTGTTTCATTCAGAAAATTTAATTTTCTACTCAAAATATCTTTGCTATAACTTTGCTTAATTCAGTAACAGATAATTTAGCTTTTTCGATAAATAACAATTCTAACAAACAAGATTATCTGCCAGTAGAATAAACCACTTTTTTCACAAGAAAAATCCGGCAACTGGTTTTATTTACGCCCATAAAATTTCCCATCAAGTTAAGAGTTTATGTTTTTTTTTACGAAAAGAAAAATCCACGGTTTCTTTCTGAGGCACAATAACAGGGTTGTAAATAGGCTTCTGAAACTGGCATTTTTCACCCCAACCAGGGTCACATACTTACTATTTTTACATCAAAGCACTTCTTAACTTCTGTAACACTGTCCTTGTTTCCAGTATAGTGAAAGTGGTGTATTCAGACTGGGGGTGCAGCAGGGTGGGGTGCACTGTGGTCCAGTGTAATCTAAGGTAATGAGTGTGTTGTGACTGGCTGAGTAAATTAGGGTTAGGGTGGTAGCCTCTTAAGCTCTACGGAACCAACAGTGGTTCCAGGCTTGTGTTCTTCACTCTTCACAATGTAGGAATAACTCCACCGGTTTACCATTTTATCCAGATTAGTGAGAGAATATCTGTGAAGTCAGGTATTACCACTTCCATCAACGTTCTATTACACATGGGTTTCCTCTGTTGAACACACACAGACCGGACCACACTGCCTTTCTGCGTTTCCATTAGGGTCAGGTCCAGCGTCACACTGATGATGTAAGGCCTGTAGGCTCTGCTGTAAATATTTTATATTACACTTTACATCACATATTGGACAACAGACCACGTCTCGGCGGAACATCTGCTCTGCATGAATCACGGTTGGTTTCTGCCGGTGAAATTATGGCCGCATGATCAATACTGACGCAGGAAGCAGCCGGGGGGTTGAAGGAGGGGGGTTCAATGGAAAAGGGGTGTGGTTGGGCTCTCTGCTTAAATCAGGGTTATGGGACAAAGGGTCCTCTGATTATTCATTTAAAGACACAGGCAGGAACCTTCCTCAGGGTCTATATTACTGTATAATAAAGGTTCCTGTTAAAGATTTGTTCTTGATGTATGTAAACAGTGTTAAAGAGCCCCTGTGTTTTTTCAAGAAATAACCCTTGCAACAGGAATTAATTATCTAACAATGGAATTAAACACCTCCAGCTGATAAAACTAGTACCACTTGGGAAACCATGGCAACCACCTAGCAACACCATAGCAACCTCCTGGAAAACCATGCCAACTACCTAGCAACACCATGGGAACCATTTAATAAAGCCTTAAAAGCACCATAGCAATTACCTGGGTTACTGCCTAGCAACTACTTAGCAACACCCTAGCAACCAGCTAGCAACACCATAGTAGGCTATGGATGGCATGCCACCCAGCTTCAGGGGCCTGCGATTGTGGGTTCAATCATTGCTCCGGTTGCTGTCTGTGAGGAGTTTGGCATGTTCTTCCCATGTCTGTGTGAGTTTCCTCCAGACACTCGAGTTTCCTTCCTTCTCTAAAAAACACATGGTAGGTGAGTTGGCTAGATTGCTCCTAGGTATGAGTGAATGGTAGCCTCTGATGGACTGGTGCCCTGTCCAGGGGGCATTCTGAAATCAAGGGAAATCTTCTGAAATCAAGGGAATTAAAAATAATTTATCCGGCTTTTGTTGGAGTGACTGTCTCTACTGTCCGGGGAGGAAGACTTTCTACTAGGTTTTGGAGCATTGCTGTGAGGACTTAATTGCATTCACTGACAAAAGCATTTGTGATGTTAGAGGATGTTAGATGATCACCACCCCACCTAATCCTTAACTCCCCATCATTCTATTTTTTGTCCACAGACATTTGGACATATAGTGAATGCATGAAGGACCTAAGGTTTAGCTAACTTAAGTCGGCTACGGGCCTCGTCCAACATTGTCCCGTGACATTAGCACACAAACAACCCAGCTCGTCCAACATCGCTAGCGCGGCACAAGCACGGACTTGTTTGCTTAGTGGAAGCTAGTATTACCTTTCAAGGCAAACACTTAAAAGTGATGTGCAGGGTTTCTGTATAAAAAGCTGATGTGTAACAGATGCGCTGGACAAGGTTCTTGACCGTAACCAGTCTAAAGGGAGCGTACTGGCACCGAACAGAACGCAGCGGCCTTGGTAACTATTTGACCCTGCAGTAGAAGAGAGGCCTATGATGTCCCTCATTCTGCTTCAGAAAAAGAACAGTTCAAAGAAACCATTAAACGCCACATGTTGCTTTGACAGGCATGTCCGTGATGAGTGTATGTAAACTTCTGACCACGACTAAATGAGATGATGTTATGGGCAGAACACACTTGTCTGGATTTTAACATCCAAAACACACCCACGCAAACACACACATGATAATCAGTAGTCAGTTCAGAGGGCTTCCTCAGCCATTTTAGGTTATAAATAACACACCTATCATTAGAGCACACCCCCCACTGATGCGACAGCACTCTCAATCTATACTCTAATCTACACACACCCTCACACACACACACACACACACAAACACACATATACTAATTACAGCACTGGTACAGAACGACTGTGTCTGAGGTAATAGCGGTTGTCACCATCAGTTTATGTGTGTGTGTTTGTGTGTGTGTGTGTGTGTGTGTTAGTGTGTAGCACAGACAAGCTACCATCCTCCACTAATACGCATGGGGTGTGTTAGCTATGCTTTTGGCAAGACACACACACACACATGGTGTGTTCAGGTGAATTCAGGATAGGGGTTTCTAGCACAAATAAGGGGTTTCTAATAAAGTGGCCAGTAGGTGGAGGCACATGGTAGGTGTTTCTAATAAAGTGGCCAGTGAGATGAAGCACAAGAATGGTGTTTCCAATAAAGTGGCCATTGACTGGAAGCATGAGGTGGGAGTTTCCAATAAAATGGCCAGTGAGTGACATATCTAAAATGTTCTACAGAAACTTGCTCAAAAGATAAACATTCACATTTACAGTGTCATGGACCCGTTCCAATGCTGGTGTTAAGATGATCCACCTTCAAAGACCTGCTGGTGTGTTCTGATTGGCTAAAATACCACACCTGGCACAGATGAGGTCCCCCACCTGTGTGTCTGTGCTGCAGCTGTGGAGGGAGGGGGAAACTGTATGTCTACTGTGTTTCCTCACACACACACACACACACACACACACAGAAACTCTGTAATTCTGTTACTGCACCTCAGAATTACATAAAGCACATTATATAATAACAGCATCGGCTAAAAATACTGTCTCCTACAGACCAGTCAATCAATACACATACACACACACACACACACAGACACACTATAGGCTACATACATACACAGTGCTGTGCAAAAGTCTTAGTCATCTGTGAAATCATCTGTAAAGCTGTTTATCTGGACAGTGAGAGTTTATTATTTATTCACAAAGATCAGAACAGAACAGTAAATCCAGATAGTTTTACTGTGTTTGTGCTTATTTCTATTTGTTATAACATCATTCACACACTTTCTGCTGAGAGACTGGTAGGTGTTTCTAATAAAGTGGCCAGAGAGTGGACGTACAAGGTAGGTGTTTTTAATGAAGTGGCACTTGAGTGGAAACACAAGGAAGTTGTTTATAATAAAGTGACCAGGGAGTGGACGCACAAGGTAGGGGTTTCTAATAAAGTGACCAGGGAGTGGACATTCATGGAAGGTGTTACTAATAAAGTGGCCAGTGAGTGGAAAAACAAGATAGGGGTTTCTAATAAAATGGCCAATGAGTGGCAGCACAAGGAAGTTGTTTCGAATACAGTGGCCAGTGAGTGTAAGCACAAGGTCGGGGGTTTCTAATAAAGTGGCCAGTCAGTGGAAGTATGTATATATCTTTATACAATCAAAACAACATCAAATATCAGTTACTATAAATTAACATATCTGTTAGTCCATTTATTGCGAAATGTAAGACGGTGTCATGTGATCGAGCAGCAGTCGTGTTCAAATGTATAAAAGGAAAATCTGAGAAATGGAGCTTGTGTTATAAATGTATATTCAGATGAATTATTTAAGAGGAAGACAGGCTGACAGAAAGAGGAGTGTTTATGTAACGACAGTGGGCATTAGGTTCAGGGTGAACTACTGTGCTTCCGTGTGGAAGTGTGTGCAGAGTCACTAACACACTCCCACTACCTTGAAGCGATAGTTCAGTCCAACAATATCGTTTACTGAACTCCACACAGTTTGGGGAGAGTTCATGAGAGTGTGATGATTTAGACAGCAGTTAGCACCATGCTAATTGGTGGGGTATAAGCTTCCATTACTTGTTAGCTTCATTAGCCTCACAGCTCCAGTGTAAAACTAAAGAAGCACCAAACATGTCTTGGCTGACTGAGGCAGTGAAAGTTCTCTCTGGTGTTGGTGGGATCATTCCCAGTTCTCTCTCTAATTCAAACACACACAAGGCTCTGGAACCCCCCCCCCCCCACACACACACACACACACACACACTGTCCTAGGCTGACCACACTGCATATTAATATCAGTGCATGTTGCCAAGGGTTCTCAGGGGCAACACTGCCCCTCCCCACTCCAATTAGAGTGAAGCTGGAGAGCAGCCGGTGGGTTATTATCAGCCCAGAGGGTCAGTGTGAGTTCCGGAGGGTAATGCGCCGATGCCCAGCCAAGCCTGGACGCAGCAGCAGACAAAAACAAAAGACACTTAATTCTCCTACAAGTAGCTGTGTTTTATTAACCCTGTAAGGTCTGGAAGTGTCCACTTGGACATGCAGTGCTGTAAAGAAGTGTTTAAACCCGTCTGAATTTCTACAGATTATATGTTTGTGGATTGTAGAAGAAATGTTTAGATCTAGCCTGATTGGCAAAAGTATGACACCTCAAATATTACTCCATGAAGAGCACAATGCTTTTACTAACTTCAATTCCGAATTCAGTGTGTGTGTGTGTGTGTGTGTGTGTGTGTGTGTGTGTATGAAGCTCAAAACACGGCTCAGCCACTTGATGATGAGGAAGTGTCTGAATATGTGTCTAGTGCTACTTTTAGCATAAATGAAATAGTCCCTGTCCGTATAGAGCAACACAGGCTGCAGAGAACAGGCCTGCATTTTGGTCACAACCATAAACTGCATGTTTGCTCTGAGTTGATGACTTTTACAGATCAGCAGATGATCTGTCTGATCTGTCCTCAGTCTATTTCAGTGTTTTAACTGATTGGCTGAGCCACTGGAAACCACTGGTGTTAAATATGGGATACTAAACTGTGTATTAATGCTCTGTAATCCTTCTCAGCAAAAGCAAAGCTTCTCAACTGCAGCTTTGATGTATACCATGATGCTTGATCCTCACAGATCTTAAGGATTCCGAAGCAAAGGTCTTGGATCCATTCAGAACCATGACACTTGTATTTTTTTTCTATTTAAGTGAACATGGCTCCTACCGGCACAGCGTGTAGCCAGCCGGAGAAAGTGGAGAAGCGGAGGGAAGACTGCATGGGGCTTGTATTTTGGGCTTGTATCTATACACATACATATATGTACATATATATATATATCATAACCTCATATCAGAACCTCAGTAAACCCTAAAGATCTGTAAAATCACAACCGCAAAAAAGAAACAGATCTATGCTAGTGATTTCCTTACAGATTGTGTACTGAATCCCTCAGAAACTACTACAGTGCATCCAACAATAAAGACAACACAGAGCTCCTTTTCTACAGTAATAGAAACACAGGAGCTCACTGAAAGCTCAGACTTTACACACTGATCTATTTTACTATGATCGACCTGGACACGCAGAAGACCCTCTACACTGGGGGTGGGCTTATTCTGATAAATCTCCACCCTAACGACATGATTGGTTGAAGTAAATTTTTCCTCATGTGAGTAAACTCTGGCTACTGCGGTGATGATGTCAGAGGGCACAGCTGAAATCAAACGCATGTTGCTTTGCGGTGCAGGCCCATCTGGTACATGTAAAATGTGTGTGTGTGTGTACGTGTGTGTGTATCCCTGCTTTGCCCTGTAATGAGTATGTAATTAGAGACCCAAACACACATGTATCAGAATAAAACACACACATCTCAAATTAATCTCTCTCACGCTCTCTCTCTCTCTCTTCCCACATCTGTCTCTCTCTCTCCTGTTTCTCTCTCCTCAATCCATCTTTCTCCTCTGTCTCCTTCTTCCTTCCCCTTCCTTCTTCCTCTCTGTTTCTCTTCCCTCCATCTTTGTTGTCTTTCTCTTTGCCCTCCATCGCCCTCTCCATCTATCTCACCTCTCTCTCTCTTTTGCTTCTCCCTCCAACTCTCTCCTCACTCCATCGCTAGTTCTCCTCCCTATATCTCTCTTATCTCACCCCACCTCTCTCTACTCTCTCCCTCCATCTCTTTCCATTTGCTCTCTCCTCCCACCACCTATGTCCTTAGTTCTCACTCCATCTTTAAATATTCTCACTCCATCTTTGTTTTTCCTGTCTCTCTCTCTCTCTCTCTCTCTCTCTCTCTCTCTCTCTCTCTCTCTCTATCCTGTCTAACTCTTCTGCCTCCATCTCTCACTCCTCATTCTCTTCTCATCCATCTCTCTCATGTCTCCCTCAAACCCCACCCTGCTGTAAGCATGTCTGGGCTGATTGGCTGGGAGGGCAGGGAGAGGAAAACTGGGAGAAATGGATTTACTAGACTATCTCTTTGCCTCTAGGCTGGGAGCGGGGAAAGGGTTTTGGGGGGGCACTCTTTCTAGTGACAGCAAAGACTCCATAAAGCCCCCCCCACACACACACACACACACACTACCACTTCCTTACTCTCTCCCTCTCTAGCTCAGGTCTTCTTGCTGACTTCCAGTGAGCTGGTACTTGTTCAGGATCTGTCTCTGGGCTGGATGTCTGATGGTCAGGAGATACTCCTCCAGTTGATTCTCTCTCTTTTTAGGGCCTGATAGGGTTCTAGTTACATTTACATTTACGGCATTTAGCGGACACTCTTATCCAGAGCAACTTACATGGTTACTCGTATTACAGAAGAGGGCCAATGTAGTGTTAGGAGTCTTGCCCAAGGACTCTTATTGGTGTAGCACAGCATAGTCACCTAGACAGGGAATCGAATCGGTGTGGTAGCTCAGTGGCAGGTAGTGGTGTTATCTGTTGTGCCACACCAACCTGGCAGTTAAGGTTCTGCCTGTGTTATGGGTATGTTCTCACTGTTTGTGATGAGCAGATTAGTGTTCTGGGTATGAGCCTCAGAACCTTTTTCCAAACCTAATCCCTGTGTTTCTCTTTCTGCTCTCTCTCTCTCTCTCTCTCTCTCTCTCTTTCTCTGATAAAGTCCTCTGTGTGTAGATGTCAGGGTGTCAGTGTGTGTTAGGCAGCTGAACAGAGAGGGCGGGTGAGCGAGAGAGAAAGAAAAGAGCACAGTCTCCTCCCTCCATCTCTCTCTCTCTCTTCCTCTATTCATGTCTCTCGCTCTGAGGGAGCAGCGTGGGTTAAGCCTGCTGTTCCAGCACAAAACACACACACAAAAGCTTCACGGAAACGTTTCACACAGACACACATACACACACACATACATACACACACATACATACACACAACATGTTTGACATTTCCTCAAAACACAATTGATCGATTCTTCTTTCTGTTCAATGACAAAAGTGGCGGCAGAACAGAGCATCAGTCAGCCTTTTTCCATATGAAGTCTCGATTACTTTCACTACATTTACAGTGTTACAACAACAACATACAACTGGGCATCACATGTGTTTTCGATTTGTTAGGTGTAAAAAACATAAACCCATTCTCTACGGAGACACTTCTGCACCTCGTCAAGCATAATCACTGGTTGCTGTAGCAAGTAGTTCATCACCCCAACCATATCAATCACATTAACCACCCCAACCACATCAATCACATTTACCACCCCAACCATATCAATCACATTAACTACCCCAACCATATCAATCACATTAACCACCCCAACCATATCAATCACATTAACTACCCCAACCATATCAATCACATTAACCACCCCAACCATATCAATCACATTAACTACCCCAACCATATCAATCACATTAACCACCCCAACCATATCAATCACATTAACCACCCCAACCATATCAATCACATTAACCACCCCAACCATATCAATCACATTAACTACCCCAACCATATCAATCACATTAACCACCCCAACCATATCAATCACATTAACCACCCCAACCATATCAATCACATTAACCACCCCAACCACATCAATCACATTTACCACCCCAACCATATCAATCACATTAACTACCCCAACCATATCAATCACATTAACCACCCCAACCATATCAATCACATTAACCACCCCAACCATATCAATCACATTAACTACCCCAACCAAATCAATCACATTAACCACCCCAACCATATCAATCACATTAACCACCCTAACCAAATCAATCACATTAACCACTCCAACCCCAACCATATCAATCACATTAACCACCCCAACCATATTAATTAAATTAACTACCCCAACCATATCAATCACATTAACTACCCCAACCATATCAATCACATTAACCACCCCAACCATATTAATTAAATTAACTACCCCAACCATATTAATTACATTAACCACCCAACCATATCAATCAAACTAACTACCCCAACCATATCAATCATATTAACCACCCAAACCATATTAATCACATTATCCACATCACCCTAACCATATCAATCACATTAACCACCTCAACCACCTCGACCACCCCAACCATATTAATTACATTAACCACAATAATTACCTCAATCACATCAAACAACTCAATTATCTCAGTCAAATCAACCACCTTAATCACATCAAACAACTCAATTATCTCAGTCACATCAACCACCTTAATCACATCAAGTCAAGTCAAGTCAAGTCAAGTCAAGTCAAATGTATTTGTATAGCGCTTTTTACAACTGTTGTCGTCACAAAGCAGCTTTACATAATTAGTACTTAATGCCAATGCACATCAACCACCTCAATCACATCAACCACCTCAATCACATCAACCACCTCAATCACATCAACCACCTCAATCACATCAACCAACTCAATCACATCAATCACATCAACCAACTCAATCACATCAACCACCTCAATCACATCAACCAACTCAATCACATCAACCACCTCAGTCACATCAACCAACTCAATCACATCAACCACCTCAATCACATCAACCAACCCAATCACATCAACCACCTCAATCACGTCAACCTACTCAATTATCTCAGTCACATCAACCACCTCAATCACATCAAACCCTAACCAGACTTGGCATCAGCTAAAGGTCATATTCACCTAATCCCACACAGATGTGAACACACACTCACACACACACCAGCACAGGTGCATGCTATAAAGTGTAAAAGCATGTGTGTGCAGTTGTGTGTGTGTGTGTGTGTGTGCGTGTTTTAGTGCTCAGACTGTGCTAAACTGAGCCATTTCAAAAAGAAATCAATTTCCTTATGAAGCACTTCATTGGAAAACTCCTACACCAAAGAGGGGGGAGGGGCAGAAAGAGTGGGAGAGAGAAAATAGAAAGAGTGCAGAAAGAGACCGAAGAAAGCAGAGAGAGGGAGAGAGCAGTAAAGAGTGAGGATGAAGGAAGGAGAAGAGAGAGAGAGAATCTGGTGTCTCCTCATGTTAAACTTGAGGGCTGACCACTAGTGACCGCCCAAAACCCAGAGTGACTCACACACGAACATCAAACAGACACGCACATCAAACACTGAGAACCACACACACGTACGCACACAAGTGCAGGAAACTTTGTCTTGCACACAAGTTGGTTTCAGCTTTCTTCTTTAGGATTTGAATTAGATTATTTATTTATTGTGATAAACTGTTATATAGTGAATATAACTGTTAAATAAATAAATGTTATACATACAACTGAATATAAACATTAACATAAACAGTAGCACTTTATGTCATGGCTATCTTAACAAATTGAATACACAAATTACTTAGACACTGAATATGATATTTACATATTTAAGCTACAGCTCAGTTTGTGAAGTACAGGCCTTTAACTGCAGTAACATTGGTTCCATTTATAACACAGTTATAAGGCATGTTATGAGGCACAGGTCTAGTTAAACGTGTCCTTAGCTATGATATCTAAAATATATGTAGAAATCATGTGTTTCACTTGGGGAGGAGAATTGGAATCCTTCACAGAATTCCTAAATTACATTAGAACTATACCTCTACCTACATTATAAGCTCCTGCATAACAGAGTTATGAAGGAAGCAAATGTCTGTCACTGTAGTTTAAGGCCCCTTACGTCAATGCAGTGCCAATTGCTTAATAACAATCACAATAACTTTTGCAAACACTCCCAGAAGCTGTTTATAAATACTCTGCTGCTTTTTCCCAAAATACATTATCCAGCATTTATTAATGTGCTGTTAAGTCCTTATGTAGGTACCCTGCAAAGAAAGTACCACCAAATAGTTAATTGTATATTTTCCACTATCATAGTGTAATGTTGACCTGGTCAGTTTCTATAGTATCTCAGGTTGCTATGGGGTTGCTAGGTGATTGCCACAGTATCCCAGGTGGTTGATAGGGTGTCGCTAGGTGGTTAGCTTGGTATCCCACCTGGTTGCAGGGTTGTTGATAGTATGCTAGCATCACGATGATGCCGGGGGGGGGGGGGTGGCCCACAAAGTTCCATCATTCATTCCTATGAGAGAAACACACACAAAAAAGCAGTTGCTATGCAAAAAACATTTGGAATCAAAAGTTTTAACACACAAGCCCACCATCAACAACTATTTTAACAGGGTGTACACAATTTTGCACATGCCTGTGACTCTGTTTACACCTGGTCACTTCATGTGACTAGTTACTGGATTGTATCCTGATTAGATTTTAGCCACTGTATTTTACACTCGGTAGTCAAATGTGCCTCCGGTTCGCTCCTTGTGCGGCAATTATTTGATTGTACTGGGAGGGGTTTCAGTTGTGGAATGTGTCTTTACTTTATAGGGTGTGTTTACACTGCTATAACATGTGGCACAAATGTGTCTCAGACCTCGTCCTGAAGTGGTTCGAGGGATCAGATTAGTATCTGGTTAATGCTGATAAATACAATCCTGATCCTCAAGATGCTTGAAGTGACCAGGTGTAAACGGGGTCTCTGTTTCTCTGCACCCAAACCGGTTTAACATTGTTGAAAACATTAATTCCACAATGAATTGAGGGTGTGTTTGGGGGAGACTGGGGGCAGAAATTTGTCAGAGGTTCATCAGGTTGCTCTTTAATGGGGGTCAGGGGGGTTCAGGGGCCTCCATCTGGTCACAGCCATAACCTCCCATTCACACACACACACACACACATGCACACACACACACACACAAACACACATACTAACACAAAAGGCACTGGGCTTTCCATAAAACACACACACACACAAAAGGCACCGGGCTTTCCAAAACACACATTCGCTCAGACGCACACACACACACACACACACACACAGGGTCAGAATAAAGGACCCCTTTCAGCCCTTAACAAAACTGACCAGTGAAAAAAAATACTTAAAATAAGTGTATTTATCTGGACATCAGACTGTGGCATCTCCAGGGCCGGAGGATCTGTGGCTTCAGTCACTCCATTCAGTCCAGGGGTGTGAATCACACAGCAGGGAAACACATACACACACACACATGCACACACAGACGAAGAGAGAAGCTACCAGCAGATTCATGGTCATCTAAACAATGGGCTGACTTTGGGCAAACACTTTTCCCTGTGTTTTGGGGTCTTTATAAAGGTCAGTCAGCGACTTTCCCAGCGCTGGAATCAAACTGCCACCCTTCTTTCATTAAAGGCTAAAAAGCTGCTTAAACAGTGAGTGGCTGGAGGGAGTGCCCAACGCGGGGGATTACAGCTAAGCCATGTTAATGTGGCTCCGCCATGGGAGGCCGAGGACAGATCAGAGAGGTAAAACACACCCTGCAGTTTGG
>NC_132890.1:28811079-28913579 GCF_030463535.1 Salminus brasiliensis | reverse complement strand
TGCGGTTATGAAGGGTTTATGTCTGGAGTTTACTGGAGTTTATTAATGGATTTACATTAAACTCCTAATACTGTTATTAATAAGTAGTTATAACACACAAACAAACAGGCCCGCAGTGACCAGTCGCATCTAACTTTTAAACCTCAGATGAATTATGAATGTGGATTCAGTATCTGGGGAGCAGCAGGTCACTGCTGCCTTTTTTATTTATGTGCTGTAACTATAACCTAATTTATAACTATAAAAGAGCCCATATTTTATAGTATTGGTGTATTTTATGTTGCTTGCTGAGCTCCACTTACAGCGTTTGTGTGGGTTTATGAATCAAAAACAGCCATAATTCACTTTCACAAGACAAAATTCCAACTTCTCGTTATCCCTCAAAACACACAGGCAGTCATACTATATGTGCACAGTATTACTACTGTATGCAGATTACATACAATATATATACTGACATAATGTCGAAAAGTGAAAAATATCAAAAATGGAGACACAGAGACAAGATTTTGGATTTATATACTGTCATATCAGAATATTATGACCATCTTCCTAATAGTGGGATTAGCCACCCTTGGCATGAATGACACTAGCGAGATGTAGTGGCATGGACTGTATAAGGTAAGGGAAGGTGTTCACTATAAAGGTTAACTGCTCCACAATGCTGCGCCGATTGCTCGAGACACTTTGCACTCTGCTAAAACTGACTGGTGTGGTCACTTATTTATATGTGGCTTCTGTGAGAGCCCAGGCCGCGTTCATTTCAATCCAGTGGTGGCCATAATATTCCGATATGACTGTCACAGCAGACGAAGGGTGGTAGCATCTCAGAAATCGCCCATTTACTGACATACGCTTTATATATATATATATATATATATATATATATATATATATATATATATATATATATATAGCCAGGTTTACACAGTACAGAGCCCTGGTAAAAGTGCACTGCATATGTGTAGATTAATAAGTGATGTATTGAAGTATAATTTCCTGCGTGCAGATGGGTGTCAGGCTGCTGCCACATCTGGGTGAAAATTGCCTGCGGCTGCAGCTATGAATACTATTATATCTATCTGTTCCTCAGCCATAGCTGGGGAAATTCATAATTAATGTGAGTGTCAACAACAATCTTCAGTCAGTAGATTGTGGTGTAAACACACCCCCGCACACACTTACACACACACACACGTTATCTGTGGTGTCCTTTTGGGATGTAAACATTGGATCTGAAAGCTCAGTGAATTTGCGCCCATTAAGACAACAAAGGAAGCTAGCGCTTAGCCTTTTCCAGCAGTTCAGCTCTGTGTGCACTTTAACACACACATTACTGACACTCGGAGTGTACAGTTTCGCATAGTTAAATGTTTTAGATGTAAATGAAGTCGTTCAGAGGGGATTTGGTGTGAAGTGATTCATTGGAAAATAAATCACAGACTCTGATTCCTTTACAGCGGTGATGATTGGAACCAGGCGTCACTTTAACTTTAACAGTTACGGCCATTTTATTTACTATCCAGAACCATGAGGTGAACCTACAGGTGTGTTTTGAGTTTTATGTGAAATGATGATGGTAAAATTGTGGCCAATCTTAAATAAAAAACAAACTTGTTTGGGGGGGACTATATTTGCCAGACAACGCCCTGCATGTCTCCCTCCACCATGATAAACATATGTCATTTTAAAAACTTGGAATCTTCTCAAAACTGGAAAAACAGTGTCTCGAGCATCAAGCAGTGTATTCATAACCATTTGCTGTAATAACTTTGTAACAGAGCATTTATTGGTCACTGCATGGAAAACAGTAACACTACAGTAGTAATAGTAGCAGTAACAAAAAAAACCAATAGATAATACATTAATAATAATAACAACTCAGCAACATTTACATGCTTTAATGGTTCTTTGTCTGGTTAAATGTTTTTTCACATTAGTGGAAAACGTGGATGTCGATGATGTATTTGGGAACCTGTATAAAAATGTGCAAGTAATAATAACATAGTGGTAGCAAAGTAATAGTTATATAATAACAACAATAATTATTACAGCAATAAAGTACAATAGGTGAAAAATGATAATATAGTAGTAATTTTTATGTAGCAACATAATATTAAATATCAAAATATATTAATTATATTGAATATACAGTGGTAAAAGTGGTATAGCTATTCAAATGTAGTGGTAAAAGTAATATATTATATATATAGTTGTTAAAGTGATATAGTATTAAATATATAGTGGTAAAGGTAATATAGTATTAAATGTAGAGTAGGTAAAATCATATGGTATTAAATATGTAGTAGTAAAAGTAATATATTACTACATATTATGTAATATGTGGTGGTAAATTTAGTATTTACAGTGAAAGTAATAGTAAAATGTAATATATGTATATATGACAGCTAAATAGTAATAGTAAAAAAGTAGCAGGTATACATTAGTAATTAACAAGTATTAAGAGTAGTGGTAAAAATAGTAATAGTAAAAAATAAAAATAGTAAAGTAATGGTAATACAGTAGTGCTAGAAAAGTAAGTGTGACCAGCAGTAGTAATGGTAACAGTAATAGTAAGATAATAATAATAATAATGCAATACTAATATTGTATATATCATAATATTAATAGAGTAGTAATATTAACAGTACTGGAGTAATAGTAGGAGAAACTTTTCTATAAGAAGGTCCAACTGTTGACTGCTTCTGTTCACCCCAAACCTGCTGTGTTTTAACTTGTCTGTGAAATTGCGTGCACTGAGGGTGTGTGACACACCTGTGTGAGTGTGTGTGTGTGTGTGAGATTATGATTCAAGGATTTTAATGCTGTTTGTTGAGAGCGATAGAAAAGCCCTGCCAGGTTAGGACATGCCTGCAGGTACTTGCTAACAGCTCCATCACAAAATCATTTAAAACCTCTTCCCACACACTCCTGACTCACAGCTCAGGCCGAACCTTGCCGCTCCCCACTGCTCCCCACCTCTGCTCCACTCCTCTGATCTCAGCTAGCGCAGAGTGTTTACAAAATACATTAAAGCTATAGTTCAACCAATACATCACCTTCACCCAGTTTCCCAACTGTAGTCGATCAGTTCAGACATGTTTGGTGATTCTTTAGTTTTATGCTGGAGCTACAAAGCTAATACAGCAGTGCTACTGTAGTAGTACTCCTATTATAGCAATGATTCCAAGCATGCCTCAACGTCCACCCAGACCTGGTTTCAGAAGAAGTCCTGGAAGATTCTGGAGTGGTCCTCACAGTCACTTGACTTGAATCCCATAGACAATTTTTGGTAGGATAGGAAGAAGGCAGTTACAGCAGCAAACCCAAGAATATTAGTGAACTGGAGAACACTGTTTCTGAGGAACGGGCTAGGATTCCTCTGGAACGCTGCCAGAAGCTGGTGTCTGGCTATGCATCATGTCTGCAGCCGATCAATTCAGGAAAAGGCTGCTGTACTGAAGTAGTACTGAAGACGCTTGTGATGAGGGAGTGGAATCATTCTGAGACTCCAGTCGTCATTAAAAGTGTGATTTTGTGTGAATTTGGAGAAAACACTTGTTCCATTAGTTGTGTAGAGCTGTTTAAATTGGTCTCGTTTGATTGATTTATTGCAAACATCTGGAAGTTTGTGCAGTCTGTTGATGAACCTGATCTGCAGTAGGGGTTGAATAATGTTGACTGGAACTGTAATATAAAGCAAATTAGTAGTTAGGCTGAAGTTACTTTCTGTGTGTGTGTGTGTGTGTGTGTGTGTGTGTGTGTGTTATTTAGTCACATATATGTCCATGTGCTATATACAGACCACCGTCCACCTGGGGTGGGGTTGGGGGGTAGTAGAGGAGCTGGACACACTGACTCCAGACAGAAATACATGCTCCTTATGTCTTGTGTACATGCACACACACACACACACACACACACACTCACATGCACACACACACACACACACACTCACAGGCACAGACATTTCTTTCATATTAGATACACTTACACTGCAACAACTGAGAGGAACATATTCTGTTTGGTTAATGCTTTAAACACACACATACACACACAGACACACACTGGCCTGCTGATTGATTAAGAGTGTGTCTGTGGCATGCTGCACGCCTGTACTCCATTTGTCACACATAGTGTATTGCTTCCTCTCTCTCTCTCTCTCTCTCTCTCTTCTTTCCTTCTTCTTTCCACGTCCTCCTTCTCTTTCCTTTTGAACAGCCCAGAGTTTCTGACCCCCCCACCCCTCGTTGCCCCCTGTAGGGGTCAGCCTGTTGCCTCTCAACCCCCCGCAGGGCATCAAGAGTCCAGTAGTGCCTTCTCTGGCCTTTGTGCTGTCCATCACACACACACACACTCTCTCAAACACACCCACACAGAGTCAATCTCTTACCATTACATAGTGTTCCTTAATATAATAATAACAACCATAATATATTATTATTATTGTTATTATTATTAATGATGATAATAATAATAATAATAATAATAATAATAATGGTTAATATAGCTGTACATTACTATTGCTGTATGTATGTATGTATGTATATATACACATACACACACACACACTTTCAGAAAATTTCATAATCTGTATCTCTCTCTCTTTCTCACACATGCTCGTCAGCAGCACCCTGCAGTCTTCAGCTCTTATCACACCTCATCATTATTCTCCGAAGGATAATACCCATCCACTCACACACACACACACACACACACATTCACACACACTTATCAGCACACTTCCTCCAGCTCGAACAATAGCAGACAATAGCAGTGCAGTAGCAGGTAGTTTAGCTTCAGCCGCTCTGTCCTGCTGCCGGATTCACATGCTAATTCTGAGTGAGAGATTTAGCACACCACATTAGTAATGAGAATGTGTGTGTGTGTGTGTGTGTGTCGGGGGCTGTAAAGGCATGTGGCCTGGAATGGACAGATGCCATTACACAGCATCTGCCCTTTGAGCCTCTTTACGGCTGATCCGTCTAATGTATAAAAGATACCAAGGCTGTCAAGCAATTCAATCTACTATATTCATTCCCTATACACTATATTTACACACTATACACTATAGTTTCACAATATACACTAGATTCATTCCCTATACACTATATTTACACACTATACACTATAGTTTTACAATATACACTAGATTCATTCCCTATACACTATATTTACACACTATACACTATAGCTTCACAATATACACTATATTCATTCCCTATACACTATATTTACACACTATACACTATAGCTTCACACTATACACTATATTCATTCCCTATACGCTATATTTACACACTATACACTATAGCTTCACAATATACACTAAATTCATTCCATATACACTATATTTACACACTATACACTTTAGTTCCACCCTATACACTATATTCATTCCCTATACACTATACTTACACACTGTACCCTATATTTACACACTTTACACTATATTCATTCCCTATACACTATATTCATTCCCTATACACTTTATTTACACACTATACACTGTAGTTTCACACTACACACTATATTCATTCCCTATATACTATATTTACACACTATACACTTTAGTTTCACACTATACACTATATTCATTCCCTATACACTATACTTACACACTGTACCCTATATTTACACACTTTACACTATATGCATTCCCTATACACTATATTCATTCCCTATACACTATATTTACACACTATACACTGTAGTTTCACACTACACACTATATTCATTCCCTATATACTATATTTACACACTATACACTTTAGTTTCACACTATACACTATATCCATTCCCTATACACTATATTTACACACTATACACTGTATTTATTCCATATACACTATATTTACACACTACACACTATATTCATTCCATATACACTATATTTACACACTACACACTATATTCATTCCATATACACTATATTTACACACTATACACTTTAGTTTCACACTATACACTATATTCATTTCCTATACACTATATTTACACACTATACACTTTCGTTTCACACTATACACTATATTCATTCCCTATACACTATATTTACAGACTATACACTACATTTTATACACTATACATTAGATTTTTACTCTTTACACTTTTTAGTTTATTAGTATTTTTTAGTTTTATTTATACACTATATGTACACACTGTTCATTACATGTATATTCTTTACACGGTGCTATTCACTATATTTGTACATTATCCACTATATTGTCACACTATAGTATATATATGCCTACTCCCTACATTAAACACTGTTATGTACAACACTATATACAATACATGTGTATAAAATATGTACTATACATTCCCTTTACTCTGTACTTTACTTTTTTCACTGTATAACATGCACTACACTGTATATCTTATTCCTAAGGCTCATTTACGATCACTGTTATGTACGTAAATGGATGCGCCTTCGTTTCGGTCGTATTTGTGCACGGTTGTCAAGGCTTACAGATATGGACTGAATTTAGCAGGACCACTGAAAATTGCGGGGGCAGTGTAGCCAATAGTTCAAGCAAAACATGACCACTGCCATATGGCCACATTGAAGAGGAAACTCTGGCAGAAAACTCTTACAGCAGAACTTTTTGAAGAGAGGCTGTGTGACCTAGTTAGGAATCGTAAACATCTACATGATGCCACATCGCCAGGGCAAACCGTCACTATGTTTGTTATTGTCCGAAACTTTTGACTCTGAACTGATGTAGACAGAGTGGATGTTTGCTTAACAGCCTTGCCACTGTAAAGGACACATAGAAGTATGTGGGCAGTGATGGTTACACTATTTGAAACGGCTGTACTTCGTTTAACGAACTTTACTTTGTAGACTCTGTCCTTATAGACTGTGTGTACTTCTTTATTTAGCGCCTATGAAATAGTACGCTATGTCTGAGCGAAAATGAAGCGTTCCTTGGCAGTTAGCTGCAGGTTAGCTGGAACATGAGTGTTTTAAAATCCGTTGTTGCATTTCGTAACTAGCCTAAAGCAAATAACGTAGCATAGAAATGCTACACATACTACAACTCATAATGTATGTTAATAAAAAATAAAACTGCACCCTCTGCTGGTGCACCTTTTCCACTACAAAACACAATCTGTGTGAACACACTTTAAACGTTGTGATCTTGTGCGAATAGCCAACCGTGCTGGGGTTAGCATTAGCATGTCTATGGTCAGCAGATCTTGGAACATGGGGGGTAGACTAGCTAGGCTAAGCTAGCTATGCTAGTGTATGCACCTGCATTTATTGCTGCAGTGATTTAGTTGTGAAACTGGGCCCGGGTGTCTTTAGCATTAAGCACAAACAGAAGATTAAACATTACATTTCCCACTTTACTTGTGCTAAAAGTGGCTAGCATGTTACAGACGTCCCAGCTTGCGGCTGGTGTTATTTTTATTTTCCCCCCATTATTTCTTTATTCGATTAGCTGCTACACTCTCGGTTAAACCGGGCGCATTGGGTTCACTCAAGACGCTTAATGAGTAATGTAATTGCTTTGACCCATATGCTGTCCTTCATTAATTTAATTGCATAATATACACATGGTGGTGCGATCTACAGCCTGTTTAAATTAGGGCAGCTCAGATGAGAGGAGCCGGTTGCTTTCCATAGGGCTTTTGAATGAGACCGACTTCTTTTTTTCCTTTTGTCGGTATTTGCTTAACAAAAGCCGCCGTCATTTGATTATTTGGGGTTCGGCTGCAGCGGGGAAGCTGCGGAGGGAACGGAGGATTTCTATTGGTGTGCGATTTTCCCCCTGTTATACGCTCAGATAGATCTCTGCTGACTTACACACTCTCTCTCTCTCTCTCTCTCTCTCTCTCTCACACACACACACACACGTATATACACACATGGTTGCAAAAAATGTGATTTGATTCTTCCTGGCAATCTGAACTGGGTTAATAGGCCTAATTGTAAAAATGATTCCCCATAGGCAAGGAGGGGTGTATTGTGTGTGTGTGTCAGAGTAACTGTGTGTGTGTAGTGTCATAGTGAGTCTTGCTTTTCATTGGATTTTGGGGTCAGCAGGATTCTCATAATGTCGTATCTAGACACGCTGATGTGAGCTTTCCTGTGTCTTGCCCTGACTTACATGTATGTGTGCGTGTGTGTGAGTGTGTTTGTGAGTGTGTGTGTTAGTGTGTGTATCCGTTCTGGCAGATAAAACACCACAGAGAGTGGCCCAGCCTTATTATCCTATTGTTGAAAGCAGCAGGTTCTCCGTGTTAATGTTTACACAGTGAATGAGCTGCAATATGAATCTGTAACTGATTCAGACTGGCTTAATAAATCAGCTGTTAACGCCATTATGAAGCATGTGTGTGTGTGTGTATGTGTGTGTGTGTGTGGTGTGTGTGTTTATGACGATGAAAACATGCACACTTAGTGGATGTGGGGGTGTTTGGATGCTCTCCACCAGAAAAAGATACTTCTTCCGACAAAACCTTCAGATTGTACTGCAGTAATACTTTAAGCTGAAGTGCATTAAAGGGCTCATACCCTCCATCTTCTTATAACCTTTCTTAGGGCTTATGCCCCAAAACCAGCCATAATTCATGTCATAATTCAAAGCCATTTTTCACCCTCTCACCCACCATGATTCCTTAGAATCAAACAGGCTGCTTTTGCTGCTATTCAGAGCTTAAAGTAGCATTAAAGGGCTCGTACCCTGCACTGTCAACGGCCATAACTTATGTCCATATGCCCGTATTCCAAATGTAGCGACCTAAGAGACTTGTGTTGTGACTGTGGCACATGTAAATGAGCTCTGTTCTGACTGGCTGCCCTGCAGTCCAGGCTAAAATACTCCTTTCAACAGCGTAAACGGACGGGGCTCAACTGCAAGCTGAATGGGGGCGGAGATCATATGGAAATGAGGGAGAGTTTGTGACATCACATAGACAGCGAATGTAAACTGTGGTGCTTCTCCTCTGTGATGTAGTTTTCATATATATATATATGAATATAGATATATATACACTACATTTATATATATATATATATCCTTTGTCAAACAGAAGAGTGAGGGGTGGCAGTTTTTCACAATATGGGACCTTTCAGGGTTCGGGCTGGGTCAGGTTGGGGCATGGCAGTATTTACAACTGCAAACTCACACAAGTGCATGGAAAAACACCATACACACCAGTGATTGCGTGTGTGTGTGTATGATCAGGTTTAGCTGAGTTTAGACTTGTTCCTAAGTGAAAGTGTGTGTGAGCGAGGGAGAGAGAGAGAGAGAGAGAGAGAGAGAGAGAGAGAGAAAGAGAACTGGAGCAAAATAAAGTGTGTTTCCTCGTTGGCTCGGAGGCCCTGCAGTTAAAAGTTGAGATTTCCTTGTTGAGCTGCTACTCCAACCCAACTCTCTCTCTCTCTCTCACACACACACACACACACACTCATTTCTGCGGAAAAGATTCAACCAGCAGCTCTGTCGTGGGGGATGGGGGGACAGAGTGTGTCAAGAAACCTCAGAATCTCTCTCCCTCTCTTTTTCCCACTATTTCCTTCTCTCTCTCTCTCTCTCTCCCCCAGTATTTCCTAACCTCTCTCGCTCTCTTTCTTTCTTTTCCTCTGTATTTCTTTCTCTCCACCACAGTATTTCTTACTCGCTCGCCCTTCTTTTTAAACTGTCTTACTCTTCTATTGCCTCTCTTGTTTTTCCCTCTCCTCTCTCTCTGTATTTATTACTCTCTCTCTTTCTCTCTCTCTCTCGCTCTAACTTAACCTCTGTTTTTCTTTCCTTCAGTCTCTCTCTCCTCCTCTCTCTATTTTCTCTGTATTATTAAAAATGATCTCTCCTTTTTTGTTTCTCTCTCTCTCTCTCTCTCTCTCTCTCTCTTGTTTCTGACTTTCTTTGCCTTTCTGTTGTTTTCTATCTCTCCCACTTCTTTCCAACCTCTCTCTCTCTCTCTCTCTCTCTTTCTTTCTTAAAAAGAGGGGGGGGGGGCAGAGCAGAAGAAAAAGCAGCCAAAATCCACATTTTGGGAAACGTAGTGTGTGAGAGAGAGAGAGAGAGAGAGAGAGAGAGAGAGAGAGAAAGAGAGAGAGAGAGAGAGAGAGAGAGAGAGAGATTATGGAGTGTAGAGAGGTGGGGAGTTGAGAGAAGGGTGGGGTGGGGCAGTGGGAGGAGCCTGGTGCAGGACGGAATGTGATTGGCTGTGCGCGCTGCTGCTGGATCGTGTTTCTCTCTCTCTCTCTCTCTCTCTCTCTCTCTCTCTCTCTCTTGCTCGCTCGCTCTGCTCGGTAGTTTGTTTTTCTCGCGCTGGAAGTTGGAGCTCAGTTCAGTTCGGTTCCACACGCGCGGACTCAAATGAGGTGAGTTGAGCGCTCGAGAGCAGGAAGGGTGGTGCGGTTTGGGGGGGTGCAGGGGGGAGGGGTAGTCCAGCCTTTAACAAACACTCACACGCATACACACTTACCCTCACTCGCACACACACACACACACAGGGGCTCGAATTTCTGCCAGGCTTTTGCTCGCGCTCTCCGCTTTAAAGCGCTGCTTTTTGCGCGCAAGCCTTTTCTTATTGTGCGTAATGAGCGCGGGCTGTTTTGCATGATTTTAATGGAGTTGGTGGGCTGTTGGGGGTAGTTAGGGGTAAGTTAATGGGGGTTGGGGGCAGGTAGGGGGAAGGGTGTGTGTGTGTGTGTGTTGGCGCTGTGGACTCGGCATCTTAAAGCCTCTCTCTCCGTTTTTTTCTGGAATAACAAAAGCTGACCCGGACCCTCCTGGAACACATACTGGATATTTATTCCCCTCATCTTCATCATCCTCATCCTCATCTGCTCTTTTACCCGCGCCGATGGATTTTACAGTGCAGTAGCACGCGCAGACTTGACTGGAGATAAATATGAGAAGGAGCTGCGCGTGTCATTCCGTGCTCGTTTCAGAAAGATCAAGGTAGGATGTTGGGTCGCTCTTATTAAAGTTAAAGGGTTTGGGTTATTGGGAATGTTGTGGATACTGGGAATATCGTTGATTCTGACGGGATCTGTAGATGGTCTGACACTGCTCCCTTTCGAGCGGTGTCACCTAAACCACTTCCATAGAACCTTTCACTGTGGGGTTCTTTAAAGAACCGCTGCTGATCGTTCAAGAAGTTTAAGAACCTCCACTTGACCAGTTAAAGGTCTTTCCAGAGGTTCTGCACCAGTTAAAGGTCTTTCCAGAGGTTCTGCACCAGTTAGGGGCTTTCTAAAGGTTCTGCACCAGTTAAAGGTCTTTCCAGAGGTTCTGCACCAGTTAAAGGTCTTTCTAAAGGTTCTGCACCAGTTAAAGGTCTTTCCAGAGGTTCTGCACCAGTTAAAGGTCTTTCTAAAGGTTCTGCACCAGTTAAAGGTCTTTCCAGAGGTTCTGCACCAGTTAAAGGTCTTTCCAGAGGTTCTGCACCAGTTAGGGGCTTTCTAAAGGTTCTGCACCAGTTAAAGGTCTTTCCAGAGGTTCTGCACCAGTTAAAGGTCTTTCTATAGGTTCTGCACCAGTTAAAGGTCTTTCTATAGGTTCTGCACCAGTTAAAGGTCTTTCCAGAGGTTCTGCACCAGTTAAAGGTCTTTCCGGAGGTTCTGCACCAGTTAGGGGCTTTTTTTAAGAACTGTATGCCCCGGTCAGCTTTATTTTTAGGAGCGTGTAGGGAGCGCTGGATGTGTTCGTTGGGAATTTCGTTGATGTGATCCTCTTTGGGAAGGTGGTTGTTGTTGGAAGTGGTGTGGTTTTAGGACTGTTGAGAAAACTGTGAATGTTGAAGGTGTGGAATGGGAATGTTTGCAGAGAGGTGGGGGTGTTATTAGTACTGGAAACAGTGTTAGATAGTTGACAGGATGTTGGGAATGTTGGCTGGATGTTGAAAGTGTGACTGAGACTGGATGGATTTGTTGGGAATCGTAAGGATAGTGACGGTGGTGTGGTGCCATGCATGCTGGTAGTGTTGGGGGTGTGCTGGGGACAGCGGACTTGTTTGGGTAGTGGGAGTGCTGACGGAGCTGGAGATAGATAGCTGGACGTTTTAGGAAGTATTAGGAGTATATTGGGAATACTGGAAATGGAAGCGTTGGGAATTGTGTCGCTCTGATCGTAAGATTTGATCTGTTTTACTACAGATTTGAGCTCATTGTTAATGAAAGTAGGACTGTAGGACGCTGTTCGCTGTTAGAGATGATCCCACTCGGAGCTCTTAATCATCCCTGTGTATCAACTAATGCTAATGAGACAAAGGAATAACCCACTAGGCTTTCCATACGGGGCGTGCAGTGTCCGGGGGAAACGCCACCGGATCCTGATTGAAGCCCAACCAAGCCCCTCTTGCAGTGTATTGATTATTGATTAGATTTTCTAGTAAAGTAAGGGCGGAGCCTCTTGCTCTTGCGTTATCGTGGACTTTTTTATGAGGCCAAGCCCAGACAGGACGCGCCGTCCGCCGCTGCAATAAACCCGTCCAACCTTCGTCCTCTGCGCTGGGAGGCAGCCGGGGAGCGGAGCCGCTTCAGGAGAATATTTATGAGAGTTTATCGACCGTGCTGAACGGGGCTGGGCGGCGTTCCGGGCCGAGGGCGCCCTTGGTGGCGGTGGCAGAGTGTTGGGGGGCTCCAGAAGCCCAGCGGCCGGCGGCGAGCGCGCATTAGTGCGATCAATTCTGCAGCTCAGACCATTACAGCCGGACACTCTCAGCCCTCACAGCTCTCACAGCCCTTACTGCCCTCACAGCTCTCTCAGCTCTCACAGCCCTTACTGCCCTCACAGCTCTCTCAGCTCTCACAGCCCTTACTGCCCTCACAGCTCTCTCAGCTCTCACAGCTCTCTCAGCTCTCACAGCCCTTACAGCTCTCACAGCCCTTACAGCCCTTACTGCCCTCACAGCTCTCTCAGCTCTCTCAGCTCTCTCAGCTCTCACAGCCCTTACAGCTCTCACAGCCCTTACAGCCCTTACTGCCCTCACAGCTCTCTCAGCTCTCTCAGCTCTCACAGCTCTCTCAGCTCTCTCAGCTCTCTCAGCTCTCACAGCTCTCTCAGCTCTCTCAGCTCTCACAGCCCTTACTGCCCTCACAGCTCTCACAGCTCTCTCAGCTCTCTCAGCTCTCTCAGCTCTCTCAGCTCTCTCAGCCCTTACAGCTCTCTCAGCTCTCACAGCTCTCTCAGCTCTCACAGCCCTTACAGCTCTCTCAGCTCTCTCAGCTCTCTCAGCCCTTACAGCTCTCTCAGCCCTTACAGCTCTCTCAGCTCTCACAGCTCTCTCAGCTCTCACAGCCCTTACAGCTCTCTCAGCTCTCACAGCCCTTACAGCTCTCTCAGCTCTCACAGCTCTCTCAGCTCTCACAGCCCTTACAGCTCTCACAGCCCTTACTGCCCTTACAGCTCTCACAGCCCTTACAGCTCTCTCAGCCCTTACTGCCCTTACAGCTCTCACAGCCCTTACTGCCCTTACAGCTCTCACAGCCCTTACAGCTCTCACAGCCCTTACTGCCCTTACAGCTCTCACAGCCCTTACAGCTCTCACAGCCCTTACAGCTCTCACAGCCCTTACAGCTCTCACAGCCCTTACAGCTCTCACAGCCCTTACTGCCCTCACAGCTCTTACAGCTCTCTCAGCTCTCACAGCCCTTACAGCTCTCTCAGCTCTCACAGCCCTTACAGCTCTCTCAGCTCTCACAGCCCTTACAGCTCTCTCAGCTCTCTCAGCCCTCTCAGCTCTCTCAGCCCTTACAGCTCTCTCAGCTCTCACAGCTCTCACAGCTCTCTCAGCCCTTACAGCTCTCACAGCTCTCACAGCCCTTACAGCTCTCTCAGCTCTCTCAGCTCTCTCAGCCCTTACAGCTCTCTCAGCTCTCACAGCTCTCACAGCTCTCACAGCTCTCTCAGCCCTTACAGCTCTCTCAGCTCTCTCAGTTCTCTCAGCTCTCACAGCTCTCTCAGCTCTCACAGCCCTTACAGCTCTCACAGCTTTTGTTTTCTGTAGTTTTTTTGTTCACTCAGTGCAGACCAACAAGGGCACCATGAGCTGAGAGTTGGACCCACTTGCTTATGAACTGGGGTTCCTGAAAGGTTCTCAGTAAAGGCATTGGTTCTGGATAGAACTTATAATGAGAGTAGAAATATTCTTCATTCATTTTCTATATTCGTTTAAACAGTATAGCAGCGGATCTACTCACTCTTACTGTTCTAAAGAACCTGTTTTAAGGGTGTGTTAAAGAACCATATCCTTTTCCCTTACTAAATAACCCTTAATGCCCCCTTTTAATGGTTCTTAGCAACAAAACGACGGTTGGTTGGCTGTTAAATGAAATACACCATGTAGAGCTAAAAACAGGTTCTTTGACTTGTAACAATAGTGGAACCCTTTTCTGTTCAGTGTAGAAGGTTCTATTAACAGCCATACACAATAGTCTTCATGGTTCACATTAGCTTTGTCTTCACTAAAGAACCCTGAAGAACATCAACAGCAGTTCTTTGACAGTGGAACCCTTTTTGGTGCCGTGTAGAAGGTTCTATTACCAGCCATACACAGAAGATCAGAATAGGCCATTTATGAATTCAGATTTTTGGAGGTTTTTGGAACATCACGGTTCTATATATATACTTTATCCTCATCTAAGGATTAAAGAACCATTAAAGATCGCCCCTTTTTAGGGACTCTTTGACTTGTGACCAGCAATTTTCGGTGTTATATAGAACCGTATTTTATAAGGTTCTTTAAACACCCTCAACAGATCTTGCCCATTATAGAGAAGAACCCTTTTAAGGTTGCATGGCGTAACACAAAAAGTAAGGGTGTGGAACTCTTTAAAGGTTCTTTAGTAGAGGGAATGTTCTGTTCTCTATAAGGCCACTTTAATGCCTAATCGTAAGATAAAAATGGAAAAGAAAATGTTCCACTAAAAGTTTTTTATTTGCCTAAAAAGAACCCTTTCCTTTAAAAGGGTTCTCCATTATAAAGAAGAATCATTCACTGGTTCTGTATGTAGCTGTTCTAGCTTTTACCAAAGAAGGCCCCGAAGGAGCAACAGAAAGAAAGGTTCTTTTGTCACAAGCCGTAGAACCTTTTTCTCTAGCTCTGTGGAGCTGTGTTTTGTTTGGGGTGTAAGGGGAGGATCCCTGATCCGTTTCCGAATGGAGACGCGCTGTTTATTCTCCTTGTTTCTTGTCCTTTCTGCTCTGACTGTGATTTATGCTCAGTGCGGCGGATCCCGGTGCTGCTGCCGGACTGACTGACAGCCGTGTTAATGCTCCATCAGCAGCATGAATGGACGCAGAGCAGCATTGGCTAGATCTGGAATAAAGCAGCTGTTTCCCCCCAGGGGCCGCTCCCACAGGGGCCAGCCGAGCGGGGTGATCCCTCTATCTGTCCTTTTAGGGCTTTCTTGCATGTGTAGGTGATTTCGGGTGACTTACGTTTAATTATCCACCTGCCTAGATGAGGTGAAGTGCTGGTTGGCGGGAGTAATGACGGGGTTGCTGTGATCTTACAGGACTGGTGTTTAAACTGGAGGAGAGGATATTTCATTAGGATATGACTTTGATGAAGTTGTGTTGTTGTGAGTACAAGTGTTTAGTTTTACAGCCAGAAAATCAGTCTTTTACATTTTCCCTGACATACAGAACTGCCTGTGATTCAGTGTAATATCTACAGGAATAACATCTAAACTACATGTATATAGTGTAGCAACCCACCAGCAACGCCTCGAGACCAGTAAGGGTTAAAATACAGCAAATGAGCTCCTTTTGTTAAGCTCAGCTCACCCTGTGACTCAGACTAAGAAAGGCCACCATATGATGCTATGGCAGGTGAAAATGTAAAGAAGTGTCTCATTATAATGTAGGCCAGCAGAGCTGACACCACATCCACCTTAAAAAAGAGCTGATTAGCCTTTAAAACCCTACAGAACGGCTCACTGTTCCACACTTCCATTTATAACTACAGTCATGTCCCGTCACTGAGTAATAACAAGAGCACTTATATAGCTCCTGCATTTCTGAGTGTATTTCAGCTGTATGGAGTTATTATATAATAGATAATATGCAAATAATGTAAGTAATTTATAATTACATAACAACAAGTGACAGATAATACATTCTGGATGTTAATGTCATTAGAAATTCATTCTGGATGATGATGATTTTAGTAGAAATTCATTCTGGATACTACTGAAAAAACATTTTTCTAAATATTAATGTCGTTAGAATTTCATTCTGGATTTCGTTCTGGATACTATGTTAGAACTTTGTTCTGGATATTAATGTTTCTAGAATTTCATACTGAACATTAATCAGGGAAATCTTTAATTAGAGAGCGAGGCTGACCAAGAGCTGATAAATGACTCTATAGCGCCCCCACAGTCGTCGCTCTGCTGAATGGACGTGTTTGAGTCGGTTCAACCTGCGTGTGTGTGGAGCTGGTTGGAGCAGCTCTGTCTCTCTGTCTGTATATCATCTCTCTCTCTCTCTCACACACACACTCACACACACACACAGCTGCTCGCCTACTCTCCTATTCTACAGTTCTGTGCAAAAGCCACTGGAGAAAGTGTGTGAAGCTGCTCCCTCTGAGCTCAGCTGTGTAACCAGTGCACTCTTATGAAGGTATATAAGGTTCTCAATGGTTCTACACGTGGATAGGCAGTTTCAAGGGAACCCTTGGTAGTTGGTAGAGAACTTTTACATTACGTGGAGGTTCTTCACTCATAAAAAAAAAAAAAACACGGTTCCTTATAGAACAACCTTGACGGTTATTTAGGGTTTAAAGGAGCAGTTCTGTGATTGGTCACCGACTCTAAATGCAGTCGATCAGCATCTGCTGTGTGCTTCTTTAGTTTACAGCGGGTGCTGCTAGGCTAATGTTGCTAACAAACACTGGAATTAGACTGTTACCAATTTCATCTCTGCAAAAACTCCTCTTCTCTTCTCTTCTCTCCCGGTCTTATATTTCTTCTCTCCTGTCATTTTCAGCTTCTCTCTCTGTGTAAGGTGGGCACTCAGACAGGCTGCAACAGTTTACACACTTGTTCAGAAGTATGTGGAAACCTGCTCCCACATGCAGTTATTATTTTTATTCTTAAAACAGGGGCTTTGTCCCTTTATGCTGCAGTATCAGCCTCTACTCTTCTGAGAAAGCATTAAACTAGGGAACGCTGGAACGTTGCTGTGAGGATTTGATTGCCCTGAGAGCGAGAGCTTCAGTGAGGTCGGGTACTGATGTAGGATGATTAGTCTCAAAGGTATTAGATGGAGCATCATCATTCCGGATGACACAGTTCCACAGCTTCACAGCTCGATGCTATGGGGCTTTATACCCCTCTAGCCCACGCTCAGCATTAGGCACCGTGACCTCCTGAGCCCACAGCTGCTCCGGAGCCTCCCATTCTATCGGTCAGTGCTTCTCTATGGAGCTTATACAAGCTGTGTGAGAACGCTTGTGTCAGAAATGGGTGCGTGTTAATGTGAGAGCTGTCTGGATAATTTTGGACAAATATTGCACACAGCTAATCAGCATAGTCATATAAGATTAATATATGAGTCATAATCCTGGAGTTTTTAAGGGATTAAAAAGTAACATCTGTGTGAGCGAGTGAGCAAGAGTGTGTGTGTGTGTGTGTGTGTGTGTGTGTGTGCGGTAATGATTTGAGTCTCTGTGGAGATGAGAGAGCGATGAGTAATCTCATGGTGCTGATTCTAATGCTGGAAATGCGCACACACACACACAGGGCACATTCACATATACTATCTCTGTCCCTCACTGCTCTCTGTCTCCCTCTTTTCCCCCTCTCTCTCCCTGTCTCCCTCTTTTCCCCCTCTCTCTCCCTGTCTCCCTCTTTCCCCCCCTCTCTCCCTGTCTCCTTCTTTTCTCTCTCTCTCTCTCTCTCTCTCTGTCTCCCTCTTTTCTCTCTCTCTCTCTGTACTAAAATAATTCAGTAACTCTGATCTCATTGTCTTATTCTTCTCTTCTACTACTCATAACACACACACACACACACACACACACACACACACACACTTGGCAGCAACAGTGCTCCTGTAAGCGAGTGACTTTTAGCCCCCACACCCCCGTTTTTCACCGCTTTATCACCCCAATCCCACAGCAGCCAGAGAAAGAGAGGGACAGAGAGAGTGGAGGAGAATGAAAGGAGGGCGATCGAGGCACAGACAGAGAAGGCCTGGAATAAAGCCCGAGAGGGGGACGGGGGGTGGGAGGTACTAAAAGCTAAAGCAGTGGCGTGCTAGCAGGCTGCAGTGTTGCGTGAGTAGCGTGCACCGCAGCCAGAGCGCTCGTCCACCACAGGGCAGAACCAGAAACCGGGCTGATCTCTTCTCAATAGAAAACACGTTGCTCTGGCTGAGGACTGAGCCGTAACTTTAGACGCCTGACCTTTGGACGTCCTTTTGTTTCTGTTTTGCATTAGGTTTCTCTCTTTCCCTCTCTCTCCTTGCTTTCCTCCCTCGCCCGCTCTGCCTTGCGTGTGTCGGGCAGCTGAACCGCAGGCAGTAATGATGTAGCGGTGAGCGGCAGCTCGACCGTGCCGGAGGTGGTTTAGAGGAGTGCATCTGAACTTACAGAGAGCAAACAACAAAAAGACCCCCTCTCCAGGCTCCGCCCACTACAGGGTTCCTCCATGGCTACAGAACAGGTTTACAGAACGTTAATACTAAGAAAATGAGTAAGAAAAAGGAGGGAGAGAGAGAGGACAAGGGTAAAACAAGAGAGAGAGGATGGAGAGAGAGGGGATAGAGGGAGGGAGAGAAAGCATAGAGGGGGAAAAGAGAAAGGCTAGAGGGATGGAGATGGAATGGAGAGAGAGAGAGAGAAAGGAGATAGAGAGAAAGAGATAGGCAGAGAGAGCTGACGTCTGCAGTTCAGTACAGATCACAGAGTCAGTGGAAACAAAAGGTTCATTTGTGACCTCATTAGAATAATGACGTGTCTCTCAGAGGTATCGACCCCTGAACCCGCCACACTCACCACTCTCACTGCGTCACCCTGACCACCCTGATCCTCCCTATCTGCTGAATATAATCCCAGCACCGTTTACCAGCAGCACCTTCAAATCACTGACATTGATCAGGCCCTGTGTATTGATCAGTAATCATGATCAAACACCAGACAGAATAAAGCCACGTTGAGATCAGTGACTGATAGCTGGGCTGATGCTGCACTTTGTGACTGATAGCTGAGCTGATTTCAGCAGCTGGTAGCGGATCAGCAGTTGTAGTTAAACAGCTCTGCTGACCGAACAGCAAAACAGCTCCAATTTCTAGTGTTGCTTTTATCTACTAAAACGTTTTACGTGGCTATTGTCCAACCTTAAGAATATATATTTTTTAAAAAGGTATAAGGCTGATTCATGCAAATGATATCTGCTCTGATTGGCTGCCCTCCTGGATTTAAAGCAACATTATGTAGCATTTTTACTTTAAAATAACAGCTTCAAAACCAGTGTGATGCTCAGTGTGAATAGCGTTTCTATTGTTGCTACTCCGAGCTCGGCTTGTGGGCAGGACAGCGCTTGCAGGAACTGCATGGCGCTGCGCTGTATTTGGATAAAATTCGGTAATCTTACTCTACTCGGTAATACTTACCATCTCAGTCCACATGCTTCTATCACTTTCAGTGATGGTTCTGTATCTCTACGCTTGTCCAGAAATGCACGCGTGCTTTCAGAGTGGCTCAGAATGTGAATTACACCTCTTGACTGTAGAGGGAGCCCAGGAGCAAGCAAGGCCAATTCCCACATAATGCAGCTTAAAGAGAAGTCCAGTTGAAGACTCTCTTAACTTTGGCATGAATGGGTAAGACTAGGCTGCAGCTGTATGCTGAATGAGCAAGGCCACTCTTCTATATGGGTGGGGTTAAACGACTGTATGCTGAATAGGCAGGGCTAAACTGGTGTAGGATCAATGGGTGGGGCTAAACTGCTGCTACTGCCATTTTTTTCACTGTGTTGCTCTGTGTTAATGCAGTAAAGTAGGGAGGAGCCAGGGGTTATTGATTACTACTAATATTGATATCTGTACTGTTGAGTAAATGAGCCATCCTTCCTGACATGAGAGGTTTTTACCTGTCAAACAGAATCGTTTATCTTTTATACACACAGCCTTAGACCGCACACACACACACACACACACACACACACAGTGATATGGTGTCATCTAAAGGTTGACCAGGTCGAGTCCTTCGCTCTGATCAATAAACTCCAGATCAAAACTCACTGATCAATCAGTGCAGGACAGGGACAAACACACTCTTCCCACAGCGCTGTGGGAGCAGGTGTGTGTGTCTCAGCTAATTGCAAATGTGTCAATATGGAGTGTGTTCGGTAAAAGCATTCAGCATCCACCCTCTGGGCTCCCCTCAAACAGAACCCTCCAACACCCCCCTCCCATCTCCTGCCCTCTCTTTCTCTCACTCTCTTTTTCTCCTGCCCTTTCTCTCTCTCCTGCCCTCTCTCTCTCTCTCTCCTGCCCTCTCTCTCTCTCTCCTGCCCTCTTTCTCTGTATAAATTGTTTATATCTGGTCTGTGTCCACATCAATCATTTGTCCTGCCCATTAATATTTAACGGTACAGAGCTCATTAATATGCACATACATGCATATGTGTGTGTGTATGTGTGTGTGTGTGTATGCCATCACTGCAGGACACCAGCAACCACAATACACACTTCCTACAGACACAACTCTAACTTGTGTGTTTCTGCATCTCTTAGTTTTCAGTGTTTTGGACACACACACACACTTCTGCACTCTGGAAGGATGTCCCTATCAGGACAGTCCTGAGACAACAACTGCATTTCATACATCAAACAGTGCAGCATCAAAGCTTTGTGTGTGTGGGTGTGTATGACAATGCTGTATCCCACTATTCTTTCTTAACGTTACACACTCTCTCTCTTTTCCGCTCTTTCCTTTTTATTTTGCTCTCTCACTTCTTTAACCCTCTGTATTTCTTTCTTGCTCTCTTTCACCCTCCCACCCCCCTGACACACACACACCACTTGACTACAGTGAGGGCCGGATATGTAATCACGGGTATCGGTTTCAAATGAAGTGCACACGCAATTACAGGCTTCACACACACACACACACACACACACACACACACACACAGTGACAGTCAGTCAGCAGGAGCATCAGGCTTACTGCTGTGTGTGTATGTATGTGTCTGTGATGATGAAAGTGGCCGAGGTCACACAGAACACTGAACCTGTTTCCTGAAATAGCTCTGGACATGTGTGATGCTGTCTGTGTGTATGTGCGCTTATGTTTAGGTAATAACGCATGAAAACATGCCAGTGTGCCAGTGCGTACAGGTGTTTATGTGTTCACTAACAGTGTGTGTGTTCATATTTGTTGTGCAGGTAACACCCTCGTTCGTGCGGTAGCAGCAGTGTGTATCCTGCAGAGGGAGATGTGTTGGAGGAGTGTATCCGTTCTTGGCCTGCTGCTGCTGCTGCTCCCGGTTCACCATGCCGTCAGTTTCCCAGAGGACACTGTCCCTCTGGACACCGTGGACAGACACTGTAAGAGAAAGACCCACACACACTTACTGACATAAACAGAATACAGGATAATGCACATCATCAAAATTTATAGACAAACAGCAAGTTCTAATTCAGCTCAACTGACCTCTCCAGCCTCCGCCCACTAACAAGAGACTGTAGCTCCACCTCAGTGTATATCACAATATCTACATTTAGAGTGTTATTAATATTCACCCTAATGAGAGACTGTAGCTCCACCTCAGTGTATATCACAATACCTACATTTAGAGTGTTATTAATATTCACCCTAATGAGAGACTGTAGCTCCACCTCAGTGTATATCACAATACCTACATTTAGAGTGATATTAATATTCACCCTAATGAGAGACTGTAGCTCCACCTCAGTGTATATCACAATATCTACATTTAGAGTATTATTAATATTCACCCTAATGAGATACTGTAGCTTTACCTCAGTGTATATCACAATACCTACATATAGAGTGTAAGTATAAAAATGTGGAACTTCTGTCTCTGATTAGGGTTGATTGAGATGTTTACCAGCGCTTTGTAAAGCTTTTGTTTGCCGAATACAGAAAGGTCAGTTCAGCTTTATCGTCATTATATGCAGAACAAAAGCTTTCTCACATAGACGAACAATGCAGAAAGTGCAGGACAGAACAGTGCAGACAAATACTACAGCTCCGCACACATCATGCACAGCGCAGTACTGGACAGATTGTACAACAAAGAGCATTTCACTGGCTGTGCATACGTGCAGAAAAGCAGGAGACGGATTCATTCCTAAGACAAAAGTTGTGAAGGATCTGAAGATAAACAATAAAAATGTTCTTAAATGCTTAAGGCACTCTTTATTAAAGGCCTTTAGGAATGTAACTATTGTACAGCTTATCATAAGCCATGCAATTTCACCATTATTTAGAATAGAATGAACTGTGAGTTGAATCTAAAGAGAATAAAAACCAGAAGCAAACCAATCGTTCCTAAAATTTCAGTAAACAAGTGCTAACAGTGATGGTGGATGAAAGCCAACAGGAAGCTAACTTTCCTTGGAAAACATGATAAATGTGGCGTGACATTGGGCGAGGACGGGCGAGTAGAGGCAGTGTCTGCCGTCATGTTGTCAAAAAGAGATGCTTAATCGGTTAAGGTCCTGGTTAAAGTCAACATTCATTTTAATAATGAAACTATTTAACACTTTAATCGTGCGAATAGTTTCAAAGTTCAGAGAAAGTTAAAGATAAGCAAAAAAGCAGCTTTTGTGAATCCAGCCTCTGAACTAGTGTAATTGTGGTTCGCAGTGATGCTGCTAATAACTTTTGCATGATATTTACAGTTTGTCTTCCCAATTCCCAAACCACTTTCCCCTTAGTTTGTCACAGAAAGTCCTGGGAACCTAGTTTAGTGCTCTTGGCAGACGCAATCCGCTAACCGGTTCATCTGATCTATGATTTGTAGAAGATAGACGCATGCATCAGTGCTCTCTGTAACACACTGACTGCATTATCCCTGACTAGAGTGATTCTACAGGCAGGCTGCTGAGGCTGCAAATGTTTAGTGGCATTAGCTTTCAATCCTATAGCAAAGAGCTTCTCTAAGGCCATTATACATGCAGCTAGTCAACACCATGCAGCAGAGATGCAGCTAATCGTCAATACTCTCCAGTGCAGATCCGGATAACCAATAGACTGCAAAGCAAATGCAGCTAATCATCAATGCCCTCAAAAGTCAGATTCAGCCAATCCATACTTTGCAGTATAACTGCAACTAATCACCATTCCCCACCGGTATAGATCCAGCTGAATAATACCCTGCAGCTCAGATCCAGCTGATCAATATCCTCAAAAGTCTGATTCAGCTAATCAATACCCTGCAGTATAAATGCAGCTAATCATCAGTATTAGCCAGTATAGTTCTGTCTCATCAATACTCTGTAGTATAAATGCAGCCAATCATCAGCATCCACAAGTACAGCTCTAGCTAATGAATACTCTGCAGTAAATACGTGGCCAAAGTACCTATTAATATGGATGCAGCTAATCAATACCTGGCAGTATTAAATACGGCTAATCACCAATACCAATTAGGTTAGATTCAGAATTTAAACCCCTTAGCATAGCTAAAGTGCTACTGTCTAGACTAAGGAGTTCTGCGTTTTTCCCGCTACAGATTCCCGGCAGTATCCGGTGTTCCGGGGCAGGCCGTCGGGAAATGAGTCGCAGCACCGGCTGGACTTCCAGCTGATGACAAAGATCCAGGACACGCTTTTTATCGCCGGAAGGTAAAAACCTCACGCTTTACATCATTAATTCAGTAAGTGTATATGGTAATAATGTTAACATTAGATACCTAACCAGCCAACATTACCTAAATATTCTAAAAATAGGGATTGACATGTCTGTCTTGTCGCCATGGTGGTGCACCTAGCACTCATGTAACAGTGTGGGGGGCTTCATCCTCACCCGAAAGAATGGCCAAGCTACGTTTATGACGATCAAATCTCTGCTTAATCCCGTCATCTGACTCTCCTGAGGAAAACTCAGAAAAATTTGATAGAGGAGGATTTTTAAAGAACGCTCAAATAAACGGACATTACTCACTGCTGCCCTCTAAAGGCGTTATTCCACCTGTCTGAAGATACACTGATTGTCTACATGAGAAGAATGTGCCCTTTCTGCTTTTTTTTCATGATTTATATTTTAGCCAGTATTTTGGGTGGTGATATTCTGGTGATATTGTGCTTCTATTCTGTGTTGGGGGCGAGTGGGAACATGCCCCAACCCTCCGCCACTAAGTTTATTGGGAAATAAATTACAGAATGCTTGGATGGCCACTCTTGCTGCAGGAAGGTTGATGAAGACAGAAAGGACAATGTGACCTGCATTAGTGGCCAAGCTGGGCAGACTGACAAACTTAGCTCAGTGTACAGCTACCCCCCCTCCCCCCTGCCTCCCTCTCTCATCTAATTTGTTTTTCCCCTGTCATTTACAGGGACCAAGTCTACTTAGTGAGTCTGAGGGAATCTTACAGGAACGAGATCATTCCCTACAGGGTAAGTTTATCCTGCTAATCCTGCTCTTTAGCTGGGAACACCCAGCTCAGTCCGGACACACTTAGAAACCTTTATAGCTTTAAAGTGGCCATAGCATGGAAAACTGGACTGCATCACTTTATGTTTAACACTGTTTACATTTTAAAAGACCTTATTCAGAGCTAAGCTGGAAAAGCAGCTTGTTTTTAATGGATTACAATGTATTTTTTTATATGTATCTGCCTACTCGGCCTCCTACTGCACTATTCGGCCTCCTAGCTCGGCCCCAATTAAGCTAAAAGGAGCGAGAAACTCTTGATTAAGGGCAGCCAATCAGAACAGAGCTCATTTGCATGTACCAGCCTTAAAGGCACAGTCAGTTTATTTTGTAAAGAGCCAAAACTAAGCAAGCCAGCTTCGAGAGAGTGTGCTGATATAGACATGCCGTTAGCAGCAGGTTTCCATTATTTGTTAGCTACACTAGCTTCGTAGCTCCAGGGGAAAACTGAGCATGTCTCGGGTGAGCCGCTGTTCTGCTGTTCTAGGTTGCGGGGGTACGTGATGAATCTTTTTTTTCTGAAGAGGTCCAAAAAGATCAGAGAGCATTGTGGGTAATGCGATTCTTAAATTGCAGAAACTAACATGGAGGTCGGGCCAGGCGGACAGAGAGACGTGTGCCATGAAGGGAAAACACAGAGTGAGTGATTCTCCTCAGCTTTCCAACGGAAACTAGAGTACTTTGTTTACACCACTGCAGGACTGCACACTCCTCTCTCGACCTCTCTCACTTTCTTTCCCTGTGTATTCACTCTCTCTCTCTCTCTCTCTCTCTCTCTCTCCCTCCCTCCCTCCGACATCTTCTTGTGTCTGTCTATCTTATTCATGACCCCTCTCTCTCTCTCTCTTTCAGGACGAGTGCCATAACTTTATTAAGGTTCTGGTTCCCAGAAATGATGATCTCGTGTTTATCTGCGGCACCAACGGTTTCAACCCGATGTGCCGCTACTACAGGGTACTTTACACAGACACACACATGCACACACACACAAACACTCATTCACATTTCAGTATCAGTTCACTGTTTATTTATATGGACAAGTAGTACAGTCCATTACATTGTAAATATATTTCATCATATAAATACTCTCTCTCTCCCTCTCTCCCTTTGTCTCTTTGCTTTTGTGTGTCTCTCTCACTCCACCCTACTTTCTCTATCACCCTTTGTATCTCCCTTTCTCTCGCTCCCCCTACCTTCCCTCTCCCTTTCTCTCTCTTTCTCTCAGCTGGATAATCTAGAGTTTGATGGTGAGGAAATCAGTGGGTTGGCACGATGCCCTTTTGATGCCAAGCAGACCAACGTTGCCCTGTTTGCAGGTATGAGTGTGTGTGTGTGTGTGTGTGTGTAATAAGGCGCGTGATGAATGGCGCTTTCAGTTTTTTGGTGGGAAGAATATAAACGCAAGTCTCATCTCACACATAAATCACCAACACACACAAATACAGACACGCACAAACACGACCCAGAGCCTGGCACAACCACACACACACACACCACCTCCTCCTCTCGTCCAGTGTTGCAATGGTGGTGTTTGAGAGTTGAATTAGTGCCATTCAGAAAGAAAGCAAGAAGGAGGTATGTGTGTATATGTGTGTGTGTGTGTATGTGTTTATATGTGTGTGTGTGTGAGTGTGTATGTGTATAGTGATCGTTGAGATGTCTCGAGGTAAAAAAACAGCCATGTTGGAAGCAGTGATCCATGTGTGCTGGCTGTTGACTTTGCTTACAAAATAGGCTCAGAAACAGGTTACAGACCCACACTTTAAGTAAGCAGTGTCTTTTTGAGCTTTGAGCCTTAAGCTAGAAAAGCTAAAAGCTAGAAAACAGTGGCTAAGTTAGCCTAGCTTGTTATAACATCTATGTATATATTTAAATTAGTGTATTAATTTAAATATATAGCCATGAAAGAATACATGCGAGGACAGCCACAATAGTCGAAGTTAAAATGTTAGTTTTCTTCATTTCAGATAAAAATGTGTCTGAGGCTAGCCAGTGGATCTGACATCTATGCATATTTACTGGGCACTGATTTATAATGTAAGCATGGGCCTAATGTACTGTGTGTGTGTGTGTGTGTTTCAGACAGTAAACTGTACTCGGCCACAGTGGCAGACTTCCTGGCCAGCGATGCAGTGATTTACCGCAGTATGGGAGACGGATCAGCACTCAGAACCATCAAATATGACTCCAAGTGGTTAAAAGGTAAAACACACACACACACACATTCTCTTACTCTTGTGTTTCTGTCCATCAGTCTGTCAGAGTGCTTCAAGTCCATTCTAACACCATCTAACACTTATCCTGCAGACTATCTGTCAAACCTTAACACACACACAAATAAACACACACACACACACACACACACAAATACACTCCGTCCAGCAATCTAGGTCACCACGAGACCCTCAGTTCTGAGCAAAAGTACATCAAAAATTCACACCAGGTCAGCAATGATAATACTCTCCCTCCCTCTCTCGCTACCTTTTACTCACTCTCTTTTTTCTTTCCCTCGTCTCTTTCTCTCTCCATTTATCTCTCTCTCACAGAGCCGCATTTCCTGCATGCGGTGGATTATGGGAATCATGTTTATTTCTTCCTTCGGGAGATCGCAACAGAACACAACAACCTGGGGAAGGTACGTGTCGCGCCAACACCCAGTTGAAACTAACTAAAAGCTCTGCACACGCTGAAACTCCGACTCCTCTCCAAGCTCCGCCCACAAATGTGTTCATTCTTGGCAACTGTTGTGAGGCTAGACAGTTGTGAGCTTTACAGAACTCACAACTTTTCACTTGAAAAAAATCCCTTCCACCCTAATATCTCTGTATCTCACAATACCTACATTTAGAGTTATATATATATATATAATATTCACCCTAATGAGAGACTGTAGCTCCACCTCAGTGTATATGACAATACCTACATTTAGAGTGTTATTAATATTCACCCTAATGAGAGACTGTAGCTCCACCTCAGTGTATATCACAATACCTACATTTAGAGTGTTATTAATATTCACCCTAATGAGAGACTGTAGCTCCACCTCAGTGTATATCACAATACCTACATTTAGTGTTATTAATATTCACCCTAATGAGAGACTGTAGCTCCACCTCAGTGTATATCACAATACCTACATTTAGAGTGATATTAATATTCACCCTAATGAGAGACTGTAGCTCCACCTCAGTGTATATCACAATACCTACATTTAGAGTGTTATTAATATTCACCCTAATGAGAGACTGTAGCTCCACCTCAGTGTATATCATGTTACCTACATTTAGAGTGTTATTATTATTCACCCTAATGAGAGACTGTAGCTCCACCTCAGTGTATATCACAATACCTACATTTAGAGTGTTATTAATATTCACCCTAATGAGAGACTGTAGCTCCATCTCAGTGTATATCACAATACCTACATTTAGAGTGTTATTAATATTCACCCTAATGAGAGACTGTAGCTCCACCTCAGTGTATATCACAATACCTACATTTAGAGTGTTATTAATATTCACCCTAATGAGAGACTGTAGCTCCACCTCAGTGTATATCATGTTACCTACATTTAGAGTTATATATATATATAATATTCACCCTAATGAGAGACTGTAGCTCCACCTCAGTGTATATCACAATACCTACATTTAGAGTGTTATTATTATTCACCCTAATGAGAGACTGTAGCTCCACCTCAGTGTATATCACAATACCTACATTTAGAGTGTTATTATTATTCACCCTAATGAGAGACTGTAGCTCCACCTCAGTGTATATCACAATACCTACATTTAGAGTGTTATTAATATTCACCCTAATGAGAGACCGTAGCTCCACCTCAGTGTATATCACAATACCTACATTTAGAGTGTTATTAATATTCACCCTAATGAGAGACTGTAGCTCCACCTCAGTGTATATCACAATACTTACATTTAGAGTGTTATTAATATTCACCCTAATGAGAGACTGTAGCTCCACCTCAGTGTATATCACAATACCTACATTTAGAGTGTTATTAATATTCACTCTAATGAGAGACTGTAGCTCCACCTCAGTGTATATCACAATACCTACATTTAGAGTCTTATTAATATTCACCCTGATGTAGATATTGTGATTGTGATACACTAAGTTCATCCAACCTCACAACAGGAACGACAAAATAATGCACTTTTGGGTGGAGCTTGAATAGGAATGCTGCTGACTGGTTAGTCCTTGTGTGTTTTGTGATTTGTAGAGTGTGTATTGAGTGTTTGGCCAATATTCCATGTCCTGTCAGTGTGAATGTGTGACCTGCCAGAGATGTGCTAATGCTAATGAATATTTCAGTTTGCTAATCGCGGCAGTCTGCACCTGGGCCTGGATGATGATTTGTGCTGCTGAATTATTGAAACACTTACACGCGACTAATTCCATCGCTACAGCCGCTTACTGAACCATCTATTCTTTAGCTATCGGAGTGAAATATGATCAGAGTGAAATATTATTTTTGAAAAGGTCCCTCTCCCCCTTTTCTCTTTTATTAATGACTAATATTCTTGTAAAGCATTCAACATTTATATTCTAATCTCTCTCTCTTCAGGCGGTTTACTCTAGAGTAGCTCGTATTTGCAAGAACGATGTCGGCGGTTCTCAGCGTGTTTTGGAGAAGCACTGGACGTCGTTCGTTAAAGCGCGGCTAAACTGTTCAGTACCCGGAGAATCCTTCTTTTACTTCGACGTCCTGCAATCAGTCACTGACATCATCAACATCAATGGCGTGCCGTCAGTCGTGGGAGTGTTTACAACACAGCTTAACAGGTAAACACACCTGTGCACACGCTTTTCCTCAATGCTCCTTTTTAGCGTGGCACGCAAACCGAGAACATCGATAATGGTAAACACTACATCGAAAGTCTAGGAACATGATGACTGAGCAGCTAATTTGGTCATACTTTCACACACACTGTATGGTCAAATGTTTGTGGACACCTCTTCTGATGAATGCATTCAGCTGTTCTAAGTTGCACCTATTGCTGACACAGATGTGCAGATGCGCGCACACACACACACAGCTGGTCTAGTCCCTGTAGAGAAGTACTGCCAATAAAACAAGACTCTCTGAAGATGAACATGAACCTGTTGGCACGTTGACTAACGCCAGGCGTGGGCTAGAGGAGTATAAAGACCCCCAGCATTGGGCTGTGGAGCAGTGGAACTGTGTTCTCTGTAATGATGGTTGGTGGTCCATCCAATACTTTTGGGCTGAGTTGAGGATGAGATGGGGTGGTGATGCAATGCAATCAAATCCTCACAGCAATGCAGAGACAGTTACTCCAACAAAAGTAGAATGCTCTTTTTTAAAACCCCTGGTTTTAGTAGAAACAATAAATGTGTCCCAATACTTTTGTCCAGTTACTAATGCATATTGATTATTGTTTATTAATCAGTATCCCAGGCTCGGCAGTGTGTGCCTTCTCCATGCCAGACATCGAGAAAGCTTTCCATGGACGTTTTAAGGAGCAGAAGACTCCGGATTCCGTCTGGACACCCTTCCCCGAGGAGAAGCTGCCCAAGCCCAGGTGAGCTACACCTGCGGCTAACCACCTAATCGCTCCCGGCTAAATAATTGATCAGGGATAATTAGCCATGTTGCATTTTTAACGTGATGCGTGCAGTAGCCATATGGGTGGGGGTGTAAGTTTACAGGTGTGTGACACACTGCAGCTTTATGCCCATAGAGGGGCTTTTTTGGTGTGTTTTGTGCGGTTCCTGTCGGGTGTGACCGAGCGTGTGTGTGTGTGTCTCCAGGCCAGGCTGCTGTGCAGGTCATGGATCAGCAGAGTCCTACAAAAGCTCCATCGAATTTCCGGACGAGACGCTGCAGTTCATTAAGTCTCACCCGCTGATGGACACCGCTGTGCCTTCTATAGGAGACGAGCCGTGGTTCACCAAGACCAGAGTCAGGTCAGGACCCAAACTTACTGACCCCACTTAACTCTCCCATTCCACACTGTGATTTGACCTACTGACCTTTATATAAACAGACAATGGTGGGATGTCAGCTTCCGTTACATGGTAGCTACATTAGCCTGTAGCTCTGGTGTAAACTTATAGAGAAAGAGTTTGATTCTGTTTGTCCAGTATGATTTACTGGACACTCTGGACACTTTGGCAGCTCCAGCTTCAGGGGCCTTTAATGATCTGGTTGATGGTGTATTCTCTTGTTGTACAGGTACAGACTGACCGCTCTGGCTGTAGACAATGCTGCTGGGCCCTTTAAGAATTACACAGTGGTTTTTATCGGCTCGGAGGGCGGTATAGTCCTGAAGGTCCTGGCGAAAACAACAGCGCTATCACTCAACGAGAGCGTCCTGCTGGAGGAGATCGATGTCTTCAACCAGGCCAAGTACGACAGTCTCAATAAACACACTTTCAAACCTGTTTAGTTATTTGGTTCCTCATTGTATTAGACATGCTGCAGAAATCATCATATTATTATTATTATTATTAATAATAATGATCAGTGCTTATATTACTTATCACTTTTATCTAAACTGACTTGCTAGCACCATACTGTAGAGAAACACCCTTTGAAATCACCTGGAACAGCAGAGCAACCATCTATCAACACCTTAGCAACCACCTTAGAATCTTTGGATCATTGGCTAAGAAAACTCACTTTATAGCACCATGCTCTACCAGGAGAGCCACACGGACACCATTGCAACCACCTGGTATACCATAGCAATGGCATGGAACAGCTTATTCCACTACAACCACCTAGCAACATTAATGCAACCATCTGTGAATTGCTTTAACTAAGCAATCTGCATTTTTCCGGAAAATGCGATTTTCTAGTTATTCCACTACTACTATTATTATTATTATTATTATTATTATTAAGTATAACTTCTATTACTTGCACCTTTATCCAAACAGACTTTGATACAGATGTTTTTTTCTTAATTCTAGAGAATTTGTGTGGTTGTAGAGTCTTCCTATTTTAAGCGTTAGTTTCCTCTGCTCTGTGCCGCAGTGCAGCTGATTAGAGGCTGAAAAGCACTGAGTGACAGAACAATCTGATAACGTGATTAACGCCTTCTTCACACTCTCTCTCTCTCTCTTTCTCTGTCTCTCTCGCCCTACGCAGGTGTCTGTCCAGTAACGAGGACGACAGACGTATTCTGTCCTTCCATTTAGACAAAGACACACACACTCTGTTCGTGGCGTTCTCCAGCTGTGTGGTGCGGATTCCGCTGAGCCGCTGCGACAGACACAGGACCTGCCACAAGTGAGTGCACACACACACACACACAGATATTCATGTTGTCCCTGATGTTTTATGGAAAAAGGCTATTTGCATAAATGACTTACACTGAAAAAAACTAAAGAACTGTGCTCCTGTGTCACAAGAATGTTCATATAATCCACACAGTCATTCTGACAGACTGTAATACACTACAGGAAGCGCAGGGGGCCCTTTATAATAATATGGGCACTCTCTATAATGCACTATAATGCTTAATAATGTTCATATGATCCACCCAGTCATTCTGACAGACTGTAATACACTACAGGAAGTGTAGGGGGCGATATGCCTATGTGATGTTGCTATATGTGCTAAATTGTGTGCGTGTTAAAGCTAATATCTGTGTGTGTGTGTGTGTGTGTGTTACAGGTCGTGTATTGCCTCTAGAGATCCGTACTGTGGTTGGATGCCTCATGGAGCTTGTGAGAGGATTCCAGCAGGCGTGCAGTAAGTTGGCTAACACACACACACACACAGCAGGCTCAGAGCTCTGTTGTTGTTAATGAATGAATGTGTTTACTGTTTCACAGCTTTATTCTTAATGAATACATAGAGGTCAGTGTGTACCGGACTCATTTTCTCTTTCTCTCTCTCTCTCTCTCTCTCTCTCTCTCCCCCCTCTTTCCCCTCTCCATCTCACCACACATTTTTATATCCTCTCCATTTCTTTCTGCTCTCTCTCTCAACACACTTTCTCTTATTTTCTATTTTCCTACCCCCCCACACATTCTCTCACTCTTGCTTCCTTATTTCCCCCCCACACCCTTTCACACTTTATATATCTCCTCCTCCTTCCTCTTTCTGTGTCTCTCTCTCTCTCTCTCTCAGGTCGAGTTTTGAGCAAGACGTTGAGTTTGGAAACACGGCACGGCTCGGAGACTGTCATGGTGAGATTTGTGTGTTTGCAGAAAGCCCATCAAAGCTCACATGCCTAACATTAGTAACCCTCCACCACATTAACACACACATACATGCAAACACACACTTATTTACTTACGTACTTACTTACTTACTTACTGCCACACGCTTCTAATGCTGAGTGTAGAGCCTCTCAGTCCAGCAGCTTACGAGAAGCAGAACTGGAGAATAAGTGCTAATTTTACACATAAATTTTTTATGAGAGTCATGAGAACATTCTGTCGTAGCCGTAGGACTTTTATTTTGGAGTTTTTATTTTCCTTATTTTATGCTGATTTCTTGTTCCTTTAATTCCTTTAGAGTTTTTGACTACTGCTTCAGCGCCAGATTTCAAATCATATGGCGACCCAACCTCTGGTTAGTTTCCTTTACTCGAATGATTTCTTTCCTTGAGTTCAGCATTTTCTCAGTTTCTCGCACTTCGTCCTCCACTGCTGCCATTTAACCCTTTACTGCACAGCTTCTTTACCATCATCATCATCACCATCAGCATCAGCATCAACATCAACATCAACATCTTCATTACCATTACCAAGGCTTTGCTTCTTTAGACTGAAGAATCTTTAGACATCTTTCATCTGTCGCTATTTCACCATCATCTTCTATTCACTGTTATTTTTCTCTTCAGTCTTCATCCCCTGCATGGTCTGTAGCCAAATGGTCTCTCTTCCACCCCCAATCCTCCTTTTCCTGTTTTCTGGGGGCTATTCTCTCCTTCTCCCCTCTTTCAGCCGGTATTGTGTCATAACCTACCGGGACTTGATGGGGGTTTTAGCCCGTATAGCAGTTAAAAACATTGGCGTTAGTATCATTAGCATCTTCTGCTGTTTCTAAAAGTAGATCTTGATGCATATGAACTTCTAGACACATCAAATAATGCGACAGTTCTGTAAAAAAAAAAAAAAGAAATTCACACATTGCAGTCGATCAGCCAGTGTCTAATGTTTGCTTCTTTAGTCTAAAACTTTAGCTATGAGTCTAATATAGGTGCATTAGCCTCATAGCGGTAGTGCTTAAGCTAAAGAAGCAAACCTGCCACCAAACATGTATTTCCTAAAACACCACAGCCAGGGCGGAACTGGAAATCTGATTTCGGATTTTTCTGCAGAATTGTCGCTTTATAAAATCAGTGTTGAGGCCCTAAGCTGGGGGCCACAAGCTGCGTCTTCTAACCCAGCAGACGCTGTGCTGTGCCTGCCGCCTGTTCCGTTTGTGAATAATCTGTTTGTCACCACAGACATGGAGTTACCAGAACCGTCAATCACGCCGCCCGCCGCCTCAGGCCGCATAGAATCACCCCAAACCGTACCCTCTCTGCCACCCACACTCTTTGGCTCACGGAAATTCGTTCTCCAAGACGACCCAGACACTTCCCAGTCATTGCCGGGGGTGCTGGAGGGTAAGGCCTTAAACGGGAGCAATGCTGCGCTGCTGCACGGAAATCTGAGTAACACACTCCCTGTCTAAAAGTTTGGTGATGCCGACCTCCTCTAACGGTTTTCCTCCAAAAAAGGAGCATGTGTTCTTGGACACAAGGTGTCCGCAAACTTCTGACAGGAAGTGTAGCTGCTGACACTCGTCTAAGAGTAAAAGTTCAGTCTCAGAAAGAGTCTGATAAGATGATAAAATTTTATAAAGCTTATTAGCGAGGCGATGAAAGCAGCTACTCTCAGATTCCATCAGCTCACATGGCAGCAAATTTCTTCTTCCGTTCTTTCTGCTTTGTTGTTGTTTATTTTTTATCAGACGACTTTGATTTACATGTGCTTTGTTTACCATTCATCTCTGCAAGACATCTTTTTGTACAAGATTTCATTTTGCTCTTTTTAACACTTTCTTTAATTACTTTCTATTCTTGCATCTCTCTACATGCCTTTCTTTGCTCTTCCTTTTTTTCTTTTAGTTTTTCTTTTGTTTTTCTGGGTTTTGTAAGCTCTCCCAAAGGCCTTGCCTCTGACTACAGTTGTAGCGTTACATACGAATGCACGGTTAAAAACACACTAACACTCTCGAAATGCCTGCGAAATCTAACACACTTCGAACTAAATCTTCCTCTTGAAACGGTACGTCTCTTTTGCTGTCTTAGTTGCCTTGGATTGAAGGGTAGAAAACTCTCGACTACACTAACCACCCTAGTTCCTCAATGGACATGCCTCAAAAACTCTTCAAAACCTTTTAACAACTGACTGGATAGTTTATTCACTAATATAATCCTATGTAGCTTTTAGCCACTCCAATTTCAGTAAATGACAAAATACCTACCGGGAAAAGGGGAAGCAGACTCCACCTTTCTGCTGGAATATCAGCGGGAAGCACAGTGAAGTGTGTATGTCTAAGGGTTCACATGTAATTGGGCTGTATGTGTGTTTCAGGTGTGTGGGAGATACAGTCGGGTGATTCCAACCAGATGGTGCACATGAACATCCTAATCACATGTGTTTTCGGCGCCTTCCTCCTGGGGGCGCTAATCGCCGGGATGGTTGTCTACTGCTATCGCGATGCCTTCCTGCGCAAACCACGCAAGATCCACAAGGACACAGAGTTAGCGCAGTCTTGCACGGACTCCACAGGAAGCTTTGCCAAGCTGAACGGCCTCTTCGAAAGCCCGGTAAAGGAGTACCCGCATCCGATGGATACACCCAAGCTCTATTCCAGCCTGCTGAATGGAGGGAAAGAGGTGCCACCGTCACCTGATACCAAGACCATGATCCTCAGTGGGCAGAATCCGGATTTAACTGCTTTGCCAACTCCAGAGTCCACGCCTGTGCTTCAGCAAAAGTCCATGCAGCCAGTCAAGAACCAGTGGGAGAGGTCCCAAGGGAAGCTCGGGCGCAAAGACTGTCCCCCCAAGAGTCCACAGTACCTTCCGTCCAGCTCTCCTACGCACCCAGCTATGGGGAGCCATCAAATCCCGAGTGCTGTGGTGCTTCCCAATGCCACACACGAGCACCGGGCATCCAGTCCCGATGGTCCCCGGCCGGAGAAAAAGGCCCAAAGCGGCGAACATCACGGCTCCAAATCCAGCCGCAAGGAACACAGACGGTCAGTTGATGCAAGGAACACACTGAATGACCTTCTGAAGCACCTGAATGAGAGCAACAGCAACCCCAACCCCACCAAGGGCATCATGGTTGAAGTACCACGTCCTCGGCAACACCTGATGCTGGAGCCCTTGGGCAACGTAGCAGACATCCCGCCCAAGGTCCCAAGCAGAGAGGCATCTCTCTATTCACCGTCCTCTTCACTGCCCAGAAACAGCCCAACCAAGCGGGTGGACGTACCGTCCACACCCACCTCACCTACTGGGCAATCAGGTGGTACGCTGGACAGGCAGAGGTACCACCGAGGGTCCTCTCAGCGCCACTCGATCTCCTCTCCTCCCAAAGGATTACACTCACCCAATGGGGTGATGATGACCCGCCAGCCCAGTTTTAGCAGGGGAGGGTACGTGCCCCCCATGCCACCCTCTAGACTGGACTCCCACGGGGTGCCAATGGGCATGACGCCCTCAGTGTCCCGGCAGAGCAGTTATAGTGGGCATGGCTCCCTGCCTCGAACCAGCGTCAAACGGACAGCATCGCTAAAACCCGACGTGCCGCCCAAACCTAACGGCTTTGTGCCACAGACTGCTCAGATGAGGGTTGTGAACAAATACAGCTACTGATTGGGCTCCTTTTCGCGGGCCAGTTAACAATGTCAACAAGGACACTGGACGTAAAAGAAAGAAAAGCTTTTCGGCCTTTCGAGGGTCCAGACATGACAAGTTTATGGACATCCTCTTGCTGAACGCTTTTCCAAAAGGTCAGTTACTCCGTGAGTGGGACACTGGAAGTAAACAAATAAGCTTATTGGCCTAAGGAGGGTCCGTGAACATTAATGTATCTGGGTGTCCCCTGGGGGAAAGCATGGCAGAGCCACAGAGACTGGCTCTTGCTAACTTTATTTCTCGCAGGCGACATGTGATGATGGTCTCTGACCTCTCAAGGCGGCCGGGCCGTCTGAGGTCAGAGCAGTGCATCAAAAGTGGGCTCTGAGTTGCGGGAATACTTGAAGAAAGCCTCTTGTTCCTCCACGCCACCCTGCAGCGTCCTGCACGATGCAAACCGAGCAGAATTGAGGACGGCGGTGGCGGACGGGGGGGGGAACGTGTGCATTAGGCAAAAAAACGTTTTCAAGAAGACAAAACTGTGGAGCGCGTCCATGTGAGAGAACATGCTTTATGCTTTTAGCTGCATCCAGGGGAGGGACGGAGACTTAGCGTTTTCATTTTCTGAGGACTAGCCTCTGGGGTTAACCAGTCTGCATTCTGCGCTCACACAAAAAGGATGCACTTACAGCTGGCTTCTCTCCAGCTGCAGTCATTACTGTCATAAAACTAAAAACCCATTTCAGGGTACGTTAACATCACACTTGTGTGTGTGTGTGTGGTTGTGTGTGAGCGTGTATGAGTGGAGCTGTAGAGCCAGATATTAATCAACCATTCTCTGCAGAGGAAATGTCCAGGGTGCCTACTTGGACAAGGTTGTTTTTTGTTTTTTTTAACTCACTGAGGAAAATCTTTTCCACAAAAAAGACTTTTGCTGCTATTGGGTTAGATGAACATTTGTTGTGTGTTTCGAGTGCTTTCTGGGCTCAGCCTGAGCCACCCCCCCTGCCCCAGGCTGCGTTTGTAGGTTTGGTCCATTTGTGTTTGATCTTGTTGGTCCGATATGGCATTTTGTTTCAGCCCAATTGGGCCCATGGAGACACAGCGAAGCCTGTAGACTTATAAAGCACTGCATAAATCAGTCTCTCTCTCTTGCGTGTGCTCACTCGCTTGTTCGATTGTTTCACAAACTGGATTTTTGTCCCCCCCCACCCCCCAAATATCAAGTGCTGTTGATTTGCTAGAGCCTTGTTATTTTCCTTTTTCTCTGAATCGGACTATAGAAACCTTTAGGGCAAAATAAATAAATAAATAAAAAGTACTGCATTTATGACCAAGACATAGCTCCCCCTTTTGGGAACCAATAAGGTAACCCTAACCCATTCTATCCTATCCTATCTTATCCTGTGCTGTCCTTAAAAGTGAACGCGTTGCTAAATTTGGTCCACTGTAGAAACATTTCAAGGTTATTGTATTAGCTATTATATTAAACTTAACCATTAAACTGCAAGTGGCTCATTCCACCCAGCTGGCAAGGTGCAATGTGTCCACGATGCTCAGTACAGGCCAAATTCACTGTCTGGGTCCACACAGTATCTGTTAGGCTCCTGAAACACCGCCAGAGGGTACAGGGCCAGACGCCTCAGCCATTAAACCAATTATCACAATTAATTGTAGTAACATCTACCAATGTGTCCTACAAAGTCATGCCGGTAATGACGTTATTGTAAATATATAAATATATGAATATGGATATTTCAGAGGCAAGTGTACCTGGGTTTGTGTATTCTGTGCCTTATTAAAAGACTCATTAATGGTAAACTTTTTTTTTATTCATGAAGCAATCATTGCACATGTTTTTTAGTTGTTTTTTTTAATATAGCTACTTAACGGGGCAAAACAGAGTAAAACGGAGTGAAGATTGGAGCGTTACAGAGAACAACACAATACAGTGCTTTTCTTTCTGTGCTTTTTTGTTTTGGGTCACTAAAGGGTATTGATGAGAATTGGAGAATGTATTCAGACACTGGGATGTACGCTTGTTCTGCAAAACTACCCTCGCCATGTTTCACATTTCAGCTGTACCGAGAGATTCGGCAAACAGTGTTTTTATTTAATTCATTCAAAGACAAGGAAAGCCCATGTCTCGCGCGTCGGTCCCGGGATGACGGCTCAAAGCCGCTCATGAAGGTCCGATGCTGAAGTTTTGTTTACATGCAATGATTGTACTTAAGTAACTGCCCATGCGCCGAGCTGCTGGATGCCCGCCCCTGCTCCACTGCCTTGTATATTGCAATACGAATCTGGTTTTTCTGTTGCAATTTTGAAACGAAGCCTTCACATTTCAGCCAATTTTTCCATGTGCAACCGCCCTACCTACATTGTTTTGTTTTTTTCAGGTTTTTTTTTTATTACTGTGCAAAACTGAGACTCCATTTTTTTTCTCAAGAGTATTTTATTGTGTAGATATGTTGCAAAAACAGTACTGTGAACATGTAAATAATACCATCATTGTTAAGGATATTTTTGTTGATTTTTTTTAACACGGCATGTATAGTTGAAATAAAATATTACTGCACATAAAGTCCAATGGATGTTTTATTTATATTACTACTATTATTACTGTGTATGTAAAACATTACAAAGGGAATGGAAGTGAAATATGAATGATACCGAGACAAAGTGATACAGTGCTTTTCTTTTCTGTTGTTGATCACTGAAGGGTATTCACTTTTACAGGCCAAAGTACTGTTTATCTGTATAATGTAGAACCCTGTTTACTACATTGAGAGTCCTGCCTTTTGTGTGTATTGTTCATAGCTGAAGTTATAGTAGGTTAAATCCACATATTCTTAAAATAATTACATGCATCTGGCAGGAAGCTACGTAATAAAAGTACAATGATATTTGCCACACCAATTGCTTTAAAATTTGCCTTGGAAGTCGAATGTCTGAGATGGTTATGACATCACACCCAAGTTGATCATGTTCCAGTTGAACATTCCTATAAATATACAATTTTGAAACTATTTTATTTCCAAAAAACTAAAGACTAAAGACAGTTTATGGCTGGTTTGACAATCCTGTACTCGTGTTTTATGCTTAATCTAATCAAATTATATGTCCCAGGTAATCACTGTTAGCAATGTTAGCGATACCAGTTAATAACAATGCATTATATGGTATTTTGAGCATTCAAACACCATGGAAACACGTTGACGGATAAAAGTTGGACAGTATTGTGTGTAGGGCTGATTCAATGTGACAGAAATAGACAGAGGTGTTAATATACTGTACAGTATTACTGCTTTTATTACTGATGATGTGCAGTACGGCCATCTTGGATTTTGAACTGATCCCAGATGAGGATCTCTCGACTTTCTGGAAATACGACGACTTGTTCCAGTTGACATTTCCTATTTGGAAAAGTAATTAGTATAAAAGGGCAGGACGTTTCTCTTGGGCAGACGTTTGAGTGAAAGTTGGCCAAATGGCCAGCAAGTTACTTAAGTTAGCGAGCTAGCTGGTGAGGTAACTCGCATTGGGTAAAAGTGTGCAAATGGAGTGCTTTAGAGGCAAGACGGTAAAATCTTACTAACATGAAGGGGAAAGCTTTGCTCTTTAGGTGTTAGCTAGCTAACTAACCTACGAGCTAATGTGCTAGCGTGTAGCTAAAGGTGTCCCTGAACCTAACTTTGAAGCACATCCTTTTATTTGAAGGAAACTATTTACAGTAGCTTCCATGATCAGAGAATGAACCATGACCCAAACCAAAACCATTTTAGCTAATGTCAGTGTGAGCTATCACACCTACACTCAGCTAGACTGAGGGTGGGCTAACTGGGCCTTCTTCCACCCAAGCTGAGGCTTTGCCGAGCTGGGGGCTTGGTCTGTGAGGGTGTATCAGGATAGTTCAGCAAAGGATGTGAAGGAAGGGCATTCTTTTTTGGTTGAAGAAGACCCAGTTTGGGTGAAAGTCACGTTAGGTCAATTAGGTGAGGTTTGTAAGAGGATCTACATTATTTCAGGGATGATCTGCTGTAGTTCTGTTAGGTTTGAGTCTCTCTCTTGACTCTCCAGGTGTTACTTGGCTAACTGGCCTCCCTCCTAGTAGCTAATGTGGTGGGAGCGTAGCTAACCATATCTCTAAATCTGACCTTTTACTTTGAAGGAGCTATTTACAGTCGCTAACGCAGTCAGGGACGTAACTATGACCCTAAGCTTTTACCTGAAGTTAGTGTGAGCTACCTCACTTTAGCTGGACGGCCGTTCGGCTAACTGGGGCCTCTTCTACCCGAGCTGAATCTTTGGCCAGCCTGGGGCTTGGTCTGTGAGGCTGCAGCTGGATACTAAGCAGCATAAAATACCACTTTTCATTCAGTTCAACAGGGACTGGAGCCTGGATGTGGTGTAATGTGCTGAGGGGGTGTAGAAGAGGGTCAGTCTGTGTCACTCACACAGCGGAGGAATTCTCTGCTCTGTTTAAACAGCAGCTGCCCAAAAGCTACGGTCAGTCCAACTTCAAAAACATCAAGAATCAGGACGCTGAGGTTTACCCCCACACCAGCCTTTTTTTCCACAGCAGTGTGTGTGTGTGTGTGTGTGTGTGTGTAGGGGGGCGGACGTTATTTTTAGAGTGCTCTTGTTTTGACGTTGCGGCCCAGCGGAGAATAAATCGCTCCAGATATCGGTGGGAAATGTTCCAGAGCGGTTTGTAAGCCAAGTGGCCAACATCTGCTCCAGCAGCTCAGCCAGCAGCAGTTTACACACACACCAGTCTGTCTCACGCATACACACAGACACATGTACACACCAGATCTGCTCACGCATGCACGTACACTGTGTGTGTGTTGGTTAGGAGGGGGTGCTGCTGTTCTTGTGTGTGTGTGTGTGTGTGTGTGTAAGTGCTGCCATGCTCCACCTTAATCTCAGTTTTTTGGGGGGTGAAGAGTGTTTTCCAGCCAGATATCCCACACCTACTAACATTTTTCACGTTTTCATCAAACTGAGGGAATTTGGACCCTGCAACGAGATAAATACTTACACACACACACACACACACACACACACACACACACACACACACAGCTGGTTTCTGATAAGATCAGCTGTATAAGACTGATTACACACAGTCAGACTGAAGCACTAACACGCCACAAACATTAATAATGAACTCTGGGGTTTGAGTCACAGTTAAAGGTTACAGGACAAATCAGTGTTACGCCACAGTAACAACAAACGCAGTTCCTCAATCACTGCTACAACAGAAGTGTTGCAATCTCCAGGTCTTTAATCAAGATACTGTAAAAAACAGTAAGACACTATTTTGAGAGCAAATGAAATACTGACAGCCTCTAAGCATTTACTATTTAAGAAACCCAGTAAATCCAGCGCTTCTGTGGTATTCATTGTTTCTGCGATATCCAGAGTGTTTTGCGTTGTCACGTATTTCTGTGGTATCCAGGGTTTCTGTGGTATCCAGGGTTTCTGTGGTATCCTGTATTTCTGCGGTATCCAGTGTTTCTGCGGTATCCAGACTGATTCTGTGATGTCCAGTGTTTCTGCGGTATCCAGACTGATTCTGTGATGTCCAGTGTTTCTGCGGTATCCAGACTGATTCTGTGATGTCCAGTGTTTCTGTGGTATCCAGACTGATTCTGTGATGTCCAGTGTTTCTGTGGTATCCAGACTGTTTCTGTGGTATTCAGTGTTTCTGCGATATCCAGAGTGTTTTGCGTTGTCACGTATTTCTGTGGTATCCAGTGTTTCTGCGATATCCAGAGTGTTTCTGTGGTATCCTGTATTTCTGTGGTATCCAGGGTTTCTGCGATATCCAGAGTGTGGCATCCCAAGTTTTGCTGGTAACTAGCATTACTGTGGCATCCAGTGTTTTTGCGGTAATCTGTGTTGCTGTTATTTTATTAATTATTTGTATTATTATTAAATTATTCTTATTTTATTATATATATATATATATATATATATATATATATATATATATATATATATATATATTATAAGTACATTTTGTTGCAAATAATTATTGTGACTTTTATTATGTTTAATTTAAAGTCTACATTTAATACTAAAATAAATTTAGTACACTATAATTGCACTATTACTATTATAAATAGTAACAATATATCCTTAAAATGTTTTATGAAGATTTTCTAACATGGTGGATCTGGCATGTGAAAGTTTGACAACCCCTTCTCTAGAGTCTAGAACACTGCTGTATGTATGTACGTGAACATTCAAGACATTTAGCCAAATACGGGAGCGCCTGCAAGTGAAATGCTAAGGTGCACTGTAATTACACTGTTCACTGACAAAACACACACACACACACACACACACACACACACACACACACACACACACACACACACACACACCCCTCAGGCCTTTAGGCTGTGATTCATGTGGTTGTCACTGTGGCTGCAGACAAAGCACTGTGTAATGGAGTTTGACTACACGCTTCACACACATCTCTGACTGTTGCGTTACACACACACACACACACACACATACACACACACACACTTCTTACTGCTAAACAAACACAAACACACCAATTTCTCATTGTCTGGGGTCAGCAGGATGTTTATTATACACATATTTACACCTCATCTTGAATACTGCGCACACACACCTACAGGTTGTAAAGAGAGCAGTGTTTGATGATAAAGTCAGACTGAGGTTTGCTTGATCTTTGTTCACACAAGTGCTATGATTTGAAGTAGTAATAAACCCCCTGTCCCCCCAGTGCAGTGGTGCATTCCACAGCAGGCCTCACACACTGGAGCAGCTTTAATATCACATCAAGGTCCAGACACCCATCCAGCATCAAGCCACAGACTCCTTTCTTCCTTCTCCTCCCCACTTCTTCTCATCTCTCCTTTCATCTCTTCTTCTCCCTTCTCTTCTCTTCTCCCCACTTCTCCTCATCACTTCTTCTCCCTTCTCTTCTCTCCTCCCCACTTCTCCTCATCTCTCCTTTCATCTCTTCTTCTCCCTTCTCTTCTCTCCTCCCCACTTCTCCACATCTCTCCTTTCATCTCTTCTTCTCCCTTCTTTTCTCTCCTCCCTACTTCTCCTCATCTCTTCTTCTCCCTTCTCTTCTCTCCTTCCCACTTCTCATCTCTCCTTTCATCTCTTCTTCTCCCTTCTCTTCTCTCCTCCCCACTTCTCCTCATCTCTCCTTTCATCTCTTCTTCTCCCTTCTCTTCTCTCCTCACTTCTCTTCAAATCTCTCCTCTTCTCCTCTCCTCTTTCTCTCACTTTTCTTTTCTTCCCCTCTTGTTTCTCTATCTTTCTCCCCCCTTCTCCTATATCTTATCCTCTCCTCTTTTATCCCCCTTTTCTCTCCTTTCTTATCGGCTCTCTTCTTTATCTACTCCATTCTTCACCTCTCTCCACTTCTCTTATCCTCTCCTCTTTCCTTTATTCTTCTCTCCTTTGTGTTCTCTTCTCCTCTGCTTCTGTATGTGTGTATGTGTGTGCATGCTCAGGCTTGAGCAGGTTAAAACACTTATTTGTCAGTTCTCAAACAGGTTGTGTGTGTGTGTGTGTGTGTATGGCAGGTTCTATCAGGTCTTTAAGACACAAGCCAGCCTGACGTAGCCTCACCTGGACTGGCCCTGCATGGAGCGTGTGTGTGTATTTTGTGTGTGTGTGTTGGGAAACCCCCAACACAGGAAAGATGGCAGACCACTTCAGAGAAGTTCACACATAGTTAGTGTCTCTACATGTTCTGAGCCCCTCTTACACACACACAAAAGCTGGATTGATGAAAGTTGTTTACGATGGGGAATGATCACGACTGCCAGGACAGATCACACAAGACTAATTACACATTGCGTGTGTGTGTGTGTGTGTGTGTGTGTGGGGGGGGGTATAAGTGACACACCTGCAGCCCCATAAAACCCAATAACAGTGTTTGAATGTGTCAGGTGAGCGTGTGTGTGTGTGTGTGTGTCTAGACGTAGATTCTTTTCAAATGTATTACTCAGCAAAGACCTCACAAGTGTGAAGACTTTCTTTAAGAACACACACACACACACACACACACATACACTCACACACAGGGTGTGCAACAAATGTAGACAGTGACTGGCAGCCATGTGACAATTACAATGCTCAACTGGTTGTACTGAACCAGTCTTAAAATGATAGCCCCCCAACACACACACACACCACCTCGTTATTCAGAATACACCCTCCATCAGCCGAGGCTAATGTAGCTAACAAGTAAGCTTATACCCCACTAATTAGCTTGGTGCTAACTGCATGTGTAACTCATCACACACCCTCCTCATACAGTGTGAAGCTAACAGTAATCTCTAACAGCTTGTGCAGTCTCTGACACGCTATCTATAAACATGGACCTGCCGTGTGAAAAGACCTTCACACACCCCACAGTGTCTGTTTTTTATTCTGAATTAGGCCGGACAGTCAGTTTAAAAGCTTGTGCACCCATCCCATGCCTTCATGATGCTAGTAAACCAGCAACATTGTGCATTGCAACCATGTGAGATGTCAAAGCAAAGATCTTGCAACATCCTAGCAACCTCCTGGAACACCAAAGCAACTTCACTTTAACCAATAGGAATATCACAGTAACCACCTAGAAGCCAGAAGATATGGTACAGCAATTAGTTAATAGCACCTTCTAAAAACCTAATATTAAAACAGGTCCAAGAACATCCTAACAAATTCCTTGGACAACATGCCTACTACCTAGCAACACCCTAACAACCAACAAGCGTTTTCTTGCAACCACCTGAGACACCACAGTAACCACATCATAACTACTAGGACTAACAAAGTAGCTACTTAGCAGCCATCAGATATGCCAAAGCAACCCTACTAACCATCTATCAAAATGCTAGCAACCACTTAAGGCACTATAATAGTTACCTAGCAGCACCCCAGCAACACTCCAACTAATATTCTAGCAACCCCCAGGGACACCGTATCTACCACCCAGGAACATCTTAGCAACTTCACTGAACAGCATAGAAACCGTCAAGCAACCACACTAAAGTCACCTGGAATACCATAGTAAATGCTCAGAAGCAGCCAGGGGTGTTGTTTGGGGGGTGGGCATGGTTTGATATAATTCCAAGGGCCTGTGACTGACAGGGGCCCTGAAAAATGTATTTTAGCTGAAATTGTTAGAGTTGAGAGGCCCAGTGTAATATCTGTTCATGGGGCCCAAATCCCTGGCAGCGCCCCTGGCAACAGCACAGAAATAGTTTGGAACTGCAACTGCTGGAAGATCTCAGATGTAGTCGATCCAGGTTAAATCCAGGTTAAAAACATCCCTCTTTACCCTGCATTCTTTCATTTCAATGATACTGTTTAAAGGCTAAAATATTCATTATAACTTGAGCTTGAATGGGCGGGGCTGAACTGCTGCAGGCTGGATAGACGTGTATGTGCACGAAAGTCACATCAAATATTTTTATAGCGTAGCTTCCATATAAACCCTGGGAAGTGAATATGACACTCTAAATGTAGGTATTGTGATATACACTGAGGTGGAGCTACAGTCTCTCATTAGGGTGAATATTAATATCACTCTAAATGTAAGTATTGTGATATACACTGAGGTGGAGCTACAGTCTCTCATTAGGGTGAATATTAATAACACTCTAAATGTAGGTATTGTGATATACATTGAGGTGGAGCTACAGTCTCTGATTAGGGTGAATATTAATAACACTCTAAATGTAGGTATTGTGATATACACTGAGGTGGAGCTACAGTCTCTCATTAGGGTGAATATTAATAACATTCTAAATGTAGGTATTGTGATATACACTGAGGTGGAGCTACAGTCTCTCATTAGGGTGAATATTAATATCACTCTAAATGTAGGTATTGTGATATACACTGAGGTGGAGCTACAGTCTCTCATTAGGGTGAATATTAATAACATTCTAAATGTAGGTATTGTGATATACACTGAGGTGGAGCTACAGTCTCTCATTAGGGTGAATATTAATAACACTCTAAATGTAGGTATTGTGATATACACTGAGGTGGAGCTGCAGTCTCTCATTAGGGTGAATATTAATAACACTCTAAATGTAGGTATTGTGATATACACTGAGGTGGAGCTACAGTCTCTCATTAGGGTGAATATTAATAACACTCTAAATGTAGGTATTGTGATATACACTGAGGTGGAGCTACAGTCTCTCATTAGGGTGAATATTAATAACACTAAATGTAGGTATTGTGATATACACTGAGGTGGAGCTACAGTCTCTCATTAGGGTGAATATTAATAATACTCTAAATGTAGGTATTGTGTTATACACTGAGGTGGAGCTACAGTCTCTCATTAGGGTGAATATTAATATCACTCTAAATGTAGGTATTGTGATATACACTGAGGTGGAGCTACAGTCTCTCATTAGGGTGAATATTAATAACACTCTAAATGTAGGTATTGTGATATACAATATAAGGTCTCTTTACAACAGTGGGCGGGGCCTGGGGAGGTCTGCTTTAGTTCTGCACCACACTGTAACCTCTGGTCTCTCTCCTCTTTTTTGCTCTAATCAGTAATGGTGTATTATTCACTCTATCTGTCTGTGCGGACTCTTCTGAGGGAAGCCGTGGTAAAAGGTTTTATTCTGACTCTCAGAGGAGAATGGACACTCCAGCCTGCCTGTGTGTATGTGAGTGTGTGTATGTGTGTGTGTGTGTGTGCTTATTAAATGTTCTCCTGTGGAGAGGCTCTTTCTCTGGGAGTCTGCAGGAGGCCGTGGCCCGCCAAGCTTTTATACTCTACAGAGTGGCGAGGGTGTGTATGTGTGTGTGCATCTGAGTGTCTGGGTGGGGGGGTGTGCACATATGTCAGTGTGTCTGCATTTCTAGATCTGTAAGTAAGCTTGTGTGTGTTAGTGTGCATTACTGAATGTGTGTGTTTGTGTGTGTGTGTGTTTGTGTGTGTGTAGTTCAGTATCTCTCACACTGAGTGCAGAAATTACTGCTATTGTTCCTCTCGGTGTGAACAGCTAGAGAAAACCCAGCTTTAATTACTGTGTGCACGCACACACACACACACACACACACACACACACACACACACACACACACACACACATTCCTGACTATCGCTAGAGGTCCTGCTGTATTTTGTCACTTAACACAGCCAATGCCTACTTTAACAGGAATGGGCCATTGAGATCCATTCATAAAAAGCCAACCAATCACAGGCTGTGAATGTTAGTGTGATGTTTATGGGCAGGGGATTGTTAAAACACTGCTACAGCAAAAACTCCCCCTTCTGGGTCATGAATCCACAGAGACCTAGATGCAAGGAGGCGGGGCAATGCGTCCCGCCACATATAACAAATACACAGATCTGGAAAAGCAAGAAAACTGTCAAATAACACAATCCGTCAGAGATAGGGACTCATGATCTGTGACTTATGCTTGAAATCATGCGCTTACTCAACTCAACTAGGATTTGCGCTTCTAGTATAGAATAGCAGCAGTGACAGAAATAGTGTGTATAGTCCCACTGTGTGTATAGAAATAACCGCCCCTGTTGGCACACATGGCATAAATAACGATATCTGCTATTTCATCGAGTGCTTGGGTGTGTAAATGTGGCTCTGTGTGTTTCTGTTAGCGGAAAGTAGTTAGTTAAAAAACAACAGTAGAAAGATCCTAAACAGGCAGTTTTTACAACGAGATGTTTATTAAAACCAAAACAACCCAAACTCTGAGCTCCATAAACCAAAACAAATTGTCCAAATGGAAGCTACTGTAGGACTAATTGCTGTGTGTCGGTGCTGCAATCGCATCCAATTACCTTAAATAGAGGAACAGCAGCACGATTGCGGCTGACATTTAAACACAGTTGTTTTTAGTTTAGAAAAGAGGAGAGAGGATGAAAACGCAGGATAGAGAGCATGGATCTGAACCTGATTATGAGATGATTTAAAGTTTATGGTTCAGGTTCATCTGACTGATATGAGGAGAGTTCTGTGCTGAAAGACACCAGGTGTCCTGCCATTAAACTAACAAAATTTAAATGTACAGTTTTCCCCAAAGGTCCATGACCATTAGCTTTGATTTGGTCAAATTGCGAGAGTAAGAGTGAATTACTGTCAAGGAATCTTGCTGAACTAAGCAGTTTTGCACTGCTGACTTCTAGAGCAAATAAATATAAAGATAGATTCACTTGGTCAAGTTTATTCATTTACTGCTTTGCGTTAGCGTCTCCCCTTCATCAGTTCCTCTGTTTGAGGTCCATGTTGAGTAGTGAGTCAGTGAATCATTAGTGAATCGAAAGTAGTGAGTCGAAATTGGATTGTGAGTTGATTAAACGCAAGATCAGGTCTAGTTGTGAGTCAATTAAGCTCAAGCCCAAGTCAGGGGCAAAAAGCAGTAAAGTGTGATTCTGCATCGAATCGTGAGTCAACTAAGTGCAAGTCCGAATCAGGGCGATACTCAGTTAAGCACTAGCCCAAGTCAGGGTGAAAGTCAAGCGTTAAGCGTAAGTCTGTGTCAAATCGTGAGTCATTTAAGTGAGGTGCGAACGAGTCGGAGTCATGTTAGTTTGATGACTTCGCTCGAACCCACTTAAAAGTCTTACATACTGCTCTCACAGAGACAGCCTGAGTATTCATTCATTCAGGTGATCTATCAGATCATGCCAGATCCTGTTGGCATGTTTGCAACCTGCCAAAGCTGAACCCGAAGTAACATGGTCACTATATGTGATTCCAGCACATTACATACATTACATTAACCTTGTATCTCAGAAACTAGGAATGGGTCTGTGTGTGTGTGTGTGTGTGTGTGTTTTTGGGGGGCGTTTCAGTCCTTAGTCCTGAGCTCTCAACATAAAAAAGAGCACTGTAGTTACTCTACTAATGCTAACTCCAGGCTCTGTTCTGATCCATAACAGTCACCTAAGCAAACGGCTGAATGGAAGTATCAGGATAAACAACAGCAGGGCTGCCAACTCTCACACACTGGTGGCAAAACTCACACGATTAGGTGTAATCTCACGCTCTCGTGTCACACTTGCCGCTTCTTGCATATTTTTAATGCCCGCTAGCTTCCCTCCAAACGATGATGAGTCTGAATGCTGACAAGGTTTCCTAAAACAGCTGTCGCTCTGGAGAGCTCTGGAGGAATCTGGAGGACTTTTGCTGAAAGAGTCAAGGAGAGCGCAACAACAGCGGTCTATCCATGTGTGTTTGTTGAGTGAGCATGCATGGATTGCTGTCCATAGTAAAGCAGTAAAGCAACAAGGGTCATCCAACAGATCTCTCCTGCAACGGGCTAACTGGATGGACAAAATCTCCACTACCACACCACACCACACCAAACGAAGGAGAACGGAAGGAAAACAAATATGTACATAAGAAGATGCGGTCAATAAAATAACTAGACAATGGACTAATGGTGGAATAATGGCGACTGGTGGACTGCCCAGAAAACGATGAACATGGGCTAACAGCTTTGCCTCCAGTGGTCCTGCTATGCTCTTGCTATCTGGGACTATCTTTGTTTACAGTAACCCATGCTAACAGCAGGTTGTCTTCCCCCATCTCCACTGAGCAGTTGTGTAAACTGTGGCTATCAAATACTACCAAGTGAAGAGTGTGAAAGCACTGCTGGAAGTCTGTTGCCTGTGTCCTCATTACAGCAGGCTGACCAGGTCAGCAGAGCTCACAGCAGATTATCAGTGTTGAAGGAGGGCAGCTCTCAATCTCAGCTCCTAAAGACTTTAATATTTTTTACACTGTCACTTACTGGGGCTGCATTATTTTATGGGGTAGGAAGTGAAGTTCCCAGAATTACAGTTCTATTTTGTGTGTTATAGTTTTTTTTACTGTTTGGCGTTAATTTACAGTATTTTTTAGTAATAATTCAAATGACAATTGATTCCCTCTGGTGCCAACAGATCTGACCATTCGAGGCATGAACTCTACAAGACCTGTGAAGGTGTCAGGTAGTATCTGGCACAAAGACATTGGCAGGACATCCTTTTAGATCCTGTAAGTTGTGAGTTGGGGCCTCCATGGGTTGCATCAATAAGCTTTAGGCGCCCATGACTACAGGTTGTCCTTTTTTGGACCACATTTGGTGGGTGCTGACCACTTACATATACTGGGAACACCCCACAAGCCCTGCCTGATGTTTTGGAGATGTTCTGAGATGACAATCGGTTCAGTGTTTTCTTCAGTGGACTTCCCAGCCAAACCTTTGGGATGTGGTAGAATGGGAGATTCCCAGCAAAGGTAGGCCTTAACCAGTATTCGTATAGTCTTCCTAATAAAGTGCATGGTGAGTGTATATCTGAGAGTGTGCATGTATATGTGTGTGTGTGCATGTGCGTGTACGAGATGTAGGGTGTTTTCTGGTGTAATGCTAGCTGGCTCTGCGAGGCTTTAGCCCCAGCGGCCCTGTGTATCCTTTTACATCTCTTTTACGTTTCTATACAAAGCCTCCCTCTCAGCCTCATCTCAATACAATACAGCCCATTCTATCACGCACAGGCCACTACAATACACCCCATTCTCTTCCCATACAAACCCCGCTATTGTCCCTATCCACCTCGTCTCACTACGGATCCACCTACGGCTCTACATATGAAAAACAAGAACATTGCCCACTTTCAATCATTAAGGCAACAGTTCAGACAAACATCTAATTCACTCAGTAATCCCAAGATGTACTAGATCGGCCAAGATGTGTTTTTGCTTCTTTAGTCTAACACCGGAGCTACAAGGCTAGTGTAACTGAGCAGTATCTAGAATGTGTAGCCAGCAGGTGTAGAGTTGTTCAGTAATCCCGGATATACTGATTAATGTGGTTTCTGACACTGTGTGACCCACTGTTATCTATAAACATGGACTAAAATACGAATGCAGTTAGGGCTTCAGTCTGGCTACTACTTTAACAGCTATGCTAACAAACTAATAAAACATGTTTATAGACACAGTGAATTATTCAGAGTCAGATATCACATACTATCAGAAATAACTGGTTTGAGGAGAGTGTGTGATGTCAGGGACGTGGCTAGGGTTGCCACCTTTCAGAAATAAAAATAGAGGCTCCACCTCACCACTACCATCATATATATATATATATATATATATATATATTAAAGAATAATTGGTTTCCTTTACCTAATGTGTTTATTTATTAACTATTATTCCATTTGTATGAACTGTTCTTTAAATGGCCATATATAACATTTATATTGGCTAATATTACTAAATGTTAAATAAATTATAATTTATTCAACTTTAAAAACATCCTAAACAATCCATCAAACCACAATAGTTTACTTTTTTAATAGTTTACAATTTGCTTTGTAATCATCTCCACTGACGCTGTCCAGCCAAGGATGTGCCCCTTCCCACTCATGTCTGTATTGGACATTAATGGAAATCTGGTATAAAATTGGTTCAATACGGGACGCATCATTTAAGTGCCAAATAAAGGACGATTCTGTATTTTAAGGGACGGGTGGCAACCATAGACGTGGCATCATTTGCAAATCACATGTTGACAGATCTCGTTTTGACCTCTCTAAAGCTGCTTTGCTAACGCTAATACTAGGGTCTATTCTGATCCATCATCCAGACATGATCAGCTTATTAGACGCACAAGAAAAACAACAGGCTGAACAGGCGCTGGGAATGGTGCCACACCCGAGTTGGCTGCATTCCAATTAAACATTGGGATAATTGTACACGACTTTAAAGCATTTCCAAAAAAGTAAAGTTAGCTGAAGACTTAAGAGTTGACCACACCTGGGTTTTCAAGCCTTTAAATGTGTTTTTATCATGAATCTAACCATAATATGTCCCACTTTTTATGTCCCAGGTTAGCCCCAATAGACAGAAGTGCTAATAAACTGTATAAAACTACAGCTTTTACCGCTGTTCATATGCTCTGACTTTCCGAGTAGAAAATCCGACTTGTGGGGGGCATTCAGCGCAGCATTAGTCCATGTTTATAGCTAACAGTGGCTCAAAGTGTCGAAAAAAATAAAGTCACGTTACAGCTACAGTAGCCTTTAGTATGCTGAAGTAGCAAATTTCAGATACCCAACATGTCTTGGTTGATTGAATACATTTGGCCAAAATATCACTTTAAACTTACAAAACTGATGAATAAACTGTTGTTTACTACTTAAAGCCGTAGTGATGGCAGCTCGGGACCCAAAATAGCAAAGCTGGTTATATCTGCTTCAAACAGATTTTCATCAGTCCAGATGCCTGCATGCCAGTGTGTGCATGTGTGTGTGTGTGTGTGTGTGTGTGTGTGAGGTAGTGCTAGTTTATCAGCTTGGCGCTGTAAGTAGTGTGAGGGATGAGCTGGCAGAGCTGCCGCGGCTGTGTAACACGAGTCGACGCCAACTGGCACCAAAAAAACACTGATGCAAAGCATTGTGGGCCGAAAGTGACAGACATTAGAAAGGGGGAGGAGTATGAGGGAGTTTATTGTGCTTTTTAAAGGATCTGTGTGAACAGCAGACCAATGACCCTGACCGCTGGTGGGTGTCTTCTGCTGCAGCCTGAGGACATTCAATTAAAGGAGAAGTTCTGTGAAAAATGAACACAGTTGATCACTAACTCCGAAAGCAGTCAACCAGCCAAGACATGTTTGGTATCCAAGTTTGCTTCTTGAGCAAGAACAGAAAATGATACAGAACAGGATAATGTTGCAAACAAACACTTAAACTGTGACCGATCTCATCCCTGTCAACAGACGCCCAAATATGCTCGTCCCCCAGCCCATCTCTCAGAACGCGTACAGATCTTTATTTGTTTGGTGCAGCCAAACGGATTCTGGTTAAGGTCACGGTATAACTTACTTTAGTCTATGAATTCAAAAGAAGCCCCTCCATAGAGCTGAATGGTGAATAGCACTATGAAGCTGGATGTTATGCAGATGATAATATAGGTCCAGTTTTAGCTCACTTCAGATACCAAACATGTCTTGGCTCATTGGCTGCATCTGGAGTCAGTGATTAATCATGTTCATGTGATGTTTTGCTAAACATCATTTGCTAAAGTTTTTCTTGTATTTAATTTTTCTGTAATATCACAGTAATTTACTTTCATGTAACCTTTTTTAACCGTGTTTAATTAAACAGGCTGTTTTTGTTACTTTGATTTTAAGACTGATATTTATCAAGGCTGTCTATTGTGCCGCATTCAAAAAGCTGTCTAGACTGAAACACTCTTTATAACTTCAGCACGACTGGGTGGGACTGAACTCCTGTTGGTTGAATAGCTGGATAATTGTAAAAAAAAAACTGAATTAAAAACAGGCTGTTTTTTGCAGTATAGTATCCACATAAGGACTGTACAGACTGGGGAGGCCTACTACATCAAACTATTAAGAAAAAAAGTTCTTATGTATGTGCTTATGTATTAAATAGTCCTGTGGTTCATTATGTTAACTAAATCTCTTACCATTATATAAAGCTTACATGTGCAAAGAGCTTCATTCAGCAGTACAGGAAACGTTAGAAGCCACAGAGTGCATATACACATACAAACACAAGTACATAAAATCATGCTTTGACGGCCCTGCTAGTGAACAGCTAACTTGCATGTTCACAGATGTTTTCAGGCTTCTAGAATAAAGCAGCTTTTAGGAGAAATATTTATCATGAATAGAATTATTATTAATTATGAATATTATTATTATTAACAGCATATTTTGTAATATGTAAAATAAATAACAATAACAAAGAAAGCAGAGTGCTTCAGAAAGCACACCACAGTGTACAACACTGCTTCTGAACACACCTGCAGCAGGAAACAAGTGAGACTACGGGGAGTGTGTAAGATAAACTGTGTTTTCTGAGGCATCGAAAGACATCCCCCTCAGTACTGAAAGATGACACGTTTTTGTTGCAAATCTTAAAGTGATAGCCCATGTGTTATGGGGATTTGGGGATTTAGAGACCTCTCTGGTGAGAATGTGTAATTGCACAGAGAAAACGGAGGAGTACTTTTAAAAGGTGTTGTGGTGCGGTCTTCTGATGATTAACTCAGTCAGTGGAGTAGTTCAGAGTGGATTTCTCTGAGAGAGCGTAGTCAAAGCTTGGTGATGGAAATGTCTTCAGAGGATGTAGAAGAATTATATAGCTACTGTTGTCGTTTTTATCAGCATAAAAATTATATTTTGATTTGAAACCATTACAGTCCAGTTACATACTGTCACCATTTACAGAAGAAAAGGCCACAACTCACTTTTTAGTTAAAAGTGAAGCGTTTTGAACTTGCAGGTCAACGTTCATATATTCTCATGAGAAATAGTAATGTGTTTTTAGTATATTATTTTGTTCATATATGATGAAATACTGTCACGTGTGGAGAGCAATAACATCCAACAAACTGATAAGATAGATAAAACACTGGCTATCCACATTTTGCCATTAAAAAAACAATAGTTTTTTTTTATATAATAAAGAAGAGGACCTGAATCTGTGGTTGAAGGCGCTAAATCAAAAACATCCACCCAAATATCCATATGGCTGCTCTTACCATTTTTAATTTACCAATACCAGAGCATCCTTGCCCAGAGAAATGGCTCGGTTATGAGGTTCTCGGCTAAATTAGCTTTTAGGCTAATGTCTTATCTGATAGTCTTACAAATACCTGCAATGTCCGCTTCACCAGAGCCTTATAACCAAGTTTCTTCTCCACAAAATGGTCAAAAACAGATGTATGGCTGTTTGGGTGGATGTTTCTAGTTTAGCAACCTGGTCCTGGAGGCATCTTACCCTGCACATTTATGTGCTTTCCTTGTTCCCAACACAGCTGATTAAACTAATTAACAAGCCCTTAACAAGTTCTTTCAGAGTGGGCAGGGGTGTGTTAAAGCAGGGAACCAACTAAAATGTGCAGGGCAGTGTGCATCCAGGACCTTAGGGTTGGGAAACACTGCTCTAAATAACGTTAAATAGCTAGCCCCTTTATAGTCCTTTAAAATCAGTGTCCGCAAAAGTAGTCTACATCAGACTGTATTCAGTTGTCTTACGATACAACGTAAAGCATTAGAAACAGAATGTCCAGAAAAGTGGACGTGGAGGAATAATGTGTATAAGAGTACAGCTGGTTGGCATGGGTCCAGCAAATATTTAGAGAATACACTCAGTTAGGTGTCATTTTAGGAAGGAAATGACTGCAAGGATAGCATTTAACATTGTCAGAGAATAGTGACTAGCTAACGGTGTAAGCAAGCGAAATTGGCTAAATTGCTATACAGGTAATACAGCTGTACTTTGTACACTGCTTTACAAAATCCACAGCACTGATAGCCTGCCTGCCTGTTTTAGTAGCTAGTCATAAAACATACAATAACTTACCTGCTCAGCAAGAAAAAAGCCACCTCAGCATCACTTTCAGGTCACTCGGCTCTCACCTCCTTACAAAAGCCAAGCCAGTGTTTATCCTTGTTTAAATAAGGACTCTGTTGAGCTCTCTCGTGGCTTGCCAGCTCTCTCCAGTTCAAATTCTAAGTTTCTTTGGCTTGACGGTGGGTAAATGAGCAGATGAAGGCTCTTGAAGGTGTTTGCTGTTCTGGTATCTCTATGTTTGCTGTAATTATTGTATCAGTGTCATTAGCAGCACCCCAGCTGCTCATGAAATCATCCTTTCAGAGGCTGTGCATGTGACGTAAGTACGTAAGGACGTGACGCGAGCAGAAAAACTCGTGAAAACTCGTTACTGAAGCACTGTTTTTAGACTGAATTTGTTAGACGTTGCAAGGATGGTCGCACCAGAACAGTGACACGATTATATATTATATCCCCTTACACGATTATAATTTCCATTTAAACATTTTCAGACCTTTTTCAGTGCTAATACTGCCCTCTTGTGGAGAATCTTCAGCCTGCTAAACATAAATGAATAAGTTCCGCTTGACAAATCCATGGTCACTAGACACAGTCATAACACACAAAAATACAATTCCATCAAAATAATTTTTCATAATTTATTAAGATGTTTAAAATGTAATTTTAAAATAAACACTGGCATCACCCCATTATCCATTACTAATGGTGAAATACGTGAAACAAAAGCTCATAAAAGCTCATGTTGGTTTATATAAATAACTGTGCAGGTTTATATATTTCAACTATTTGGACAGCTAACAAATCCAATTTTTCCAAGCCATCTAAAGGAGTTTGTCTAATTACCTTTGCTTCTGGACAGCGAGCATTAATGCCCCTTCAAAACAAATATTAAATCATACCAAGGGCCAAATGGCCCCCTTAAATGATACAATTTAAGGCCTGGAGACAATGTGGGTCCAGCCGATTCTGAGTCTGATAAATGATCTGCATCAGTGGCACCCACTGCCAGATGGTCAGATTATAAAAGGTGCCGGTGGCCACAGTTCAACTGGACAGCAGAGTCAGCAAATAAACAAACAGAGAGAGAAAAAAGACACACACAGGCCAAAACCCCCTGCCCTGGCTTTAGAAGCAGCACGAGTGGGTCAGCGCTCCAACATAAGAGCCAGTATCCCGCCAACCCTGGCCTTTACACACACTCTCTCTCTCTCTCTCTCTCTCTCTCTCTCTCTCTCTCAAACACACATCTCCCATTTAACACATATTATGACATTTGAAGCACCTAATCAACTTGGTTTCTACCTACTAACTCCTCAATATCTCTGCAGTCTCTCCTAGAAACAGTTAGATCAGACAATGGGGACTTCAGCAGAAGTGTCCTGCTGCTCAAATGTGTCCCCTGAAATTAAGACCTCAGTAATCTCACGTCTCCTCTTTTTTTCAGTTTTAGTACAGATCTCAATAAAGTCTCACAGAATGCTCAGATTTAATAACACTCGTTTGCATAAGACAGGAGTCTCAATATGACCTCCTGCATTTCTCATTCTAAGAGCCCAAGAGCCGGTCCAGCTCAGGATGCTCTGAGTTACTGTTTTATTTGGGCTGTTTTACTCCCAGCAGAACATCTATATGAATTCACCTTTTATCCCAACAAACTAGCAATTTTGCAGCCTCCTTAATCCTTGATCAAATAAATTGTCCTCTCTCACTGGACGCCCAGATAAGCAAACTGAAGCTCTCTTATTTTGGACACATTATTGGAAATTCACTGGGGAAAAAATGTGCTTGAACCTGCTGCAGGTAAAAGAGGAAGATGGACGGATATAAACAGTGGAATCATAAATAAGTTATTAATAAACCTGAAGATACAAACAGAGGACAGGATATTCTGGAGAAACACTGTTTATATGATTTTTTTGTTATTGCTGTTTTTTTACAATTACAACCCGATGGCTGCGTGGGATGGAAAGAGCAAATCCGCTTGATACGCAGCAAACAGTTGTTTATTGGTTGAGCCTCTTCCTGTGCTGTGCTAAAGATGGTTGCTGTCTTGAAATGTGCAATTTTACATGTCGTCGTACTCCATGATTATCTTCCTCACAGACACAGTTAACATGTCCTGCAGCATACTGCATGGGATGGTGTTTCGGTTATACTGGGAGGGGTTCTGGTGGCACTGGGAGGAGTTTTTGGTTGTGGAACGTATGTGTTTACACTGTTATAACATGTGGCTCAAATGCGTCTCAGACCTCCTCCTGAAGTTTTAATGAGTCTTGGCTGAGTTACATTTGCAGTTTTATGTGGCTTATCCAGATATAATGCTGATAATCAAGACACTTGAAGTGACCAGGTGTAAATGGGGTCACACACACACACACACACAAAGGGAGGGAGTTTTGCAAAGAATTAGAGAAATAAATTGCTGGAGAGGGAAAAAAAACAAAAACAGCTGATCGTAGCTCTGTACAAACATACAGATCACTCATTTACCTGTTCTCCAGTTACCCTTTACCAGTTATCATCATTTTAGTATTGATGCAATATTCCAATATACCAATTTCCATGGTTACCCTGCGCCCATTTCCATAGTTCCTCAACACAGATTTTTATGGTTACACTACAGTCTTTTCCACACACCTCTGTGATGACGCTGCACAGAAACCCATCTATAATCATTTTCAGGGTTTTCATAAACCCTGTTTCATTGTTAGCCTACATCCATTTGCATCGTTAGGCTACACTTGCTTCCATGGTTATACTACTAATAATTCCATGGATACTCTATGCCCATATCCAATGTTAGCTTATACCCATTTCCATAGTGACTGTATACTTATTTCCACGGTTAGCCAACAGTCATTTCCGTTGCTCTACTACACTGATTGTCATGGTTACTCATCACACATTTCCATAGTAACCATGCATTGATCAGTAATATGGTTTTACCTCCATTACAATTAATGAAAGATTATCTCAATGAACAACAGACTCAGAATTTTTCTTTGGTACAATTAAAAGAATGAATAATGAATAAAGAGAAATTACAGACATGAAAAAGATTACCATGATAAGAATGTCGGTTACAGTTATTCATTTTCGATGAGTTGCCCAACCCTACCTCTACCTATTTCCATGGTTACACTACAGTCATTTCAATGGTTACCATGCACTCTTCTTCATGGTTACCCTATTTCCAGGGGTTTTTCTACACTCATTTTTATCATAAGCCTATATCCATTTGCATCTTTGGGCTTTCTTTCTTCCATTTTCATGGTTACTTTTCAATCACTTCCATGGTTACCCTGCACCCACTCATTTCCAGGTTACTACGCACCCATTTTGATGGCTATGCTATACCAAAATGCCTGACTAATCTACACTCATTTGTAATGTTAGACCACAGTCATTTCCATGGTTACTTCGGCCATGTCCATTGGTAGGCTGTACACATTTGTATGGCTGAACTACACTTGTTTCCATGGTTGAGCTACAGCAATTGCAAATGTTCTTATATACCAGTTTCCATAGTTTGACACCTGTTTATTTACATGGTTACTCTAGACAAATTCCCATGGGTAGGCTATACCCATTTCCATGGTTACAGACAAATGTATCTGAACTATACAATAGAAGATCGACGCTGTAACTAATGTGCTTAAAGGATAATCCGTTCGGTCAGCTTCTCCGTCAGTTGCGTTACAGGGTTGTAGATTACTAAACAGTCTAATAAGTAGTGCCTTAGCCAGCTAGCTGCCATTAACATTACTATTAGCAGTAATAAGCTAGCTCCCATAGCTAAAGTCAGCTGATTGACAAAAGCACTAACCGCCACAGCCAGTGCATGGAAACTATTGGAAACCAAAGCCCACCCTTTTAACAGCACATGCTGGGACTGAATGACAACGTTTTCATGAAAGCAAGCGATGAAACGGAGGTCAAACACACACACTCACACACACACACACACAGTCTGCATTATCAAAGGGGGGATTCAGCAGAAGCCCCTTTAATGACTCTGAGGTCATCACTCATTTTTAAGCACTGGAGAGATGGGACGACTGCCAAGATAAACAGCATGAGTGTGTGTGTATTCTGTTATTAACCCCTGTGCTGCCCCCCTATTTCATATGCTGATGGACCCACTGTTGAGGGCCTCCATTATACACACACAAAGAGAAAAGACTTCCCACTGACACACACACTCACACACACACTCACATAATAACAGCGAAGAGGGGCTGAGAAAATTTTGCGTTGCACCAAAACCCACATCACAGACTAGAAGGTGCTGTATATGAATGTAAAGCGCTCTGAGTGTAAATCCCGCCCTTCAGGCTCCACCCACATTTGTTATTTTGTAGCTACTGCTGGGAGTTGCGGGGGGTTTACAGAAAAGTTCAAGAAATGAATGCCAGAGAGAGAGAGAGAGAGAGAGAGAGAGAGAGAGAGAGGTCAGTTATGGTCCCACAGGACTCCTGGCCACGGATTGCTGTGGCATCATCAGCGATCAAACCTGAAACCTCCCAATGACCGAGCTGACGCTTAGACAGCTGTGCCACTCAGACAGTGGTTTATTAAGAAAAGTTTGTAGTTTTTGTTTCCTCGTCATTTTTAACAAATAAATTGGTTGTTCTCAGAAATACACGGATTGCAAATTTCCATCTGTGCCATGACACGAGATGAAACAATAAGTAACATGATGTCTGAGAATTGCTTATTAAGTATTATGTTTCTTGGGCTCAGGTAATGTAAAACCTCTATCCTCGGCTTAGGAAAATGGATGGTCACAAATTTCCATAGGGGGTCCGTGTCTGTGTCTGCCGCTGTTGCGTGAAGTGAACTATAGTGTTGCACGTTTTTGTAAATTTGACACCAGCAGAATCAGATATTTGAGACTGATCAGCTGGTCACCAGTCATGGCCGATTAAACAGACCAATCAGTGCATCTTTAGTGGTTCTTCCTCATGATCATAAAGATTCTCATTTTGAGTCTCAATTCCTCTCAGTGGTTCCTCCTCAGGCTCTCAGAGAGGTTCTCAGTGGTCATTTTAATGCGCTTAGGGTGACTGTCCTTTTAAGCCTTAGTTCTTAGTCTCAGTGGCTCTTCCTCGTGCTCTTTTGGAGGTTCTCCTTTTGCATCTCGTCCCTCCTAGTGGTTCTTCCTCATGCTGGAAGGGTGGCTCTTCTTCTGAGTCTCTGTTCCTTTCAGGGGGTCTTTCTCATGCTCTTAGGAAGGTTCTCCTTTTGAGTCTCGATTAATCTCATAAGTTCTTCTTTATGCTCTTAGGGAGGTTCTCTTTTTGCATCTCGGCTCCTCTCAGTGGTCCTTCGTCTTGCTTTAAGGGAGATTCCCCATTCTTCCTCACCCTGCCTGATGTTCTCAGCAGTGTGTGCAGATTAAGGAAACGTGAGAAATGCATTAAGGCAGTGATGGATTAATGATGGCGTATTGATCATTAAAAGGAATTTAAACATAAAACTGTTTCCTCGAACTCCAGAGGGTTGTTAATGGTCTTGGGCCTGAGGCTGATTTTACAGGAACTCCCTGACCAATCGATCAGAATTTCCCCTAATCAAAATGTTCTACCCTCCATTAGCCTAATGAGAGAGAGAGATGGGGGGAGGGAGGGGGTCAAATTACATTTAACCCTCTAACCATTGTAAGCGGCTCTATGGCATCTCTATTTTCGCTGTCTTCCCCTCATTCCTTTAACGGCCTCTTCTTGCTCTCTCTCACACTTTCTCCCAAGTTAATGTGGGCCTGGGACTGACAATAGCGTTCGTGACTTCATAAGTCCAATCTTGCTAACGGTCACTGAAATTGAAAAGCCACCAATTAGCATTATGCAAATGAACTTGCTAATAGGTAATTATTGTCTTCCATTCCCAGTTAGCCACGTTAGCATGCTGAGACAAGCTGTTTCTTTAAATGGGAGTCGGTCACTGAATGCAGAGCGGTGAGTAAAGTGAGTTTGTGAATGTGTACATTAGCCTATAAGTACATTGCTTATAGATAACATTTGCCATTACAACCTAATACACACACAACTCTTTACCATGGCTGCAGTCACACACACACACACACACACACACACACCAAAGCCGTACGAACACAAAGCCTGAAGAATGCAGACAGACTAATTGGAATGAGTGCCACTCACACAGCATAGTGAGTGTGTGTGTGTGTGTGTGTGTGTGTGTGTGTGTGTTTGTGTGATGCTCAGCCTCTTTCTAGCCTGAGGGACGTTAACAGGGAACATCTAAAAGAAGTCAAGAGGGTTGAGATGGTAAAGGGAGAGAGAGAGAGAGAGAGAGAGAGAGAGAGATAGAAAGCGAGAAAGAGGGAAGAAAGACAAATAGAGAAAAAGACGAGTGAGCGAGAGAGAGAGAGAGAGAGAGAGAGAGAGACAGAGAGAGAGAGAGAGAGAGGGTAATCCTTGTCCCTGATAATTACTGGGCTGGTTTTTATCAGACGTCCTTTAGGGCATCTCTGCTACCACTCAGGAGAGAGCGAGAGCGAGTGAGAGAGAGAAAGAGAGAGGTGTAAAGGGATGAAAGGATGATGACCCCCTGTGTAGAGGTAATTACTGCCTCTCCCTCTACAACAGGTTAGGTGGAAAAATCATCATTACACACTCACACACTCTTACACACAGTGGAGCGTGTTTAATTGCTGTAGAGGATGGAGAATGAGGGTTTTAGTGAAGACTGCAGGGCTTCACACTCAAATATTAAACTGAAGACTGCTGCATTCCCTGCATTTAAACCACAGGGAGTATTACCCGTCATATACAGGTATACACTGCACACACTGGGGAACATGCACAGTGATGCTTATTTGGTCATTATAACCAGTGTATATGGCACATTATGTAGTGCTGCACCCCCATAATGCAACCACGTTGAAGAGCTAATTATAATCAGTGATCAGTAACCAGTGTTTCAGTGCTTCAGTTAATGACCAGCCTTGATTTGGGCCAGCAATGTCCAACCTAACTCAGAGTGAAGCTGTGTCCCCATACAGGTTGTCCAGTCAGGCACATCATTCCACAGAGAAGAAAGATTATTGATCAGCTCAGATGAACAATAAGTCTGGAAAATGTTATAAAGCCATTTAAGGCTCTATGGCTTCACCAAACCTCAAATTTACACTGTCCAAATGGGGAAAGTGTGGCACAGTTGTCAATTGTCTCAGATGTTGACATCCCCCCCAAAATCTCTCCAAGAGCAGGGAATAAAATCATCCAAAAGACAAAACCTTAAAAGTGTTCATGGCTTTACCATCGGAATGGGATCTGTGGCAGGATAGTATGACAGAAACCATTGCTACCAATGTTAGTTCTCATCTCAAGTTCCCCAATAAACACCTAGGGCCTGTTTACACCTGGCATTAACATGCGTTTCTGGTGATCGGATCATGTTCGGATGAAAAGCCAGGCGCGAACACCCCAGCATTGTTGTCGGATTATGATTGAAACACTCAAACAACATTCGGGGGTGATCAGAGACTGATCTCGTCCACATTTAATACAAGTGTAAACAGAATGTGATCGGATTCTGTCAGACCAGCGGGAAGTACTTTCCAAAATCTGTCAAAAACAAAAATATGAGTAATTATTGCTGTGGGATCGCCCTCGCTCTCTCACGCTGTGTGTGTCTGTTTGTGTGCTCGCACTCATGCTTATTTACCAGTAGATGAGAGCAGTATTACAAGAGTTTGTTCCCTTGTGGTTTAAATAGTCTGTCGTATTTTCTAAGCCAAGACAGGAATGTGAGAACCATCTATCGTTCAACCGCGCTGTAGAACCACCACTGTTCCTATAAACTGTTCAGTGTCTTGGAGCGGGACAATTTTGATGAGAAGCCACCATTTACAGGAAGTAAAATGGATATGATGTACGTGTCTGTGCGCTTTTTATACAGGAAATGTAAATCTGATCTCATCTAGTCACACTGAGGGCGCTATTTTAACAGCAAGCGCAAACAGAATCCAGTCACAGTAGATCCAGATACTATCCAGATACAAATGCCAGGTGTAAACAGTCCCTTGGCTTTTGGCCATAGTGGGCTTCTTTATATCTGGTGAAAATCACACACTGCTTTTCAAAGTAAGAACATCATACCAACTGTGAAGCATGTTGGTGATCGTGTGGTTGTTTGGGGATCCTTTGCTGCTCCAGGACCTGGATGCCTCCCTCACATTTCAGGGAACTATAAATTGTGCTCTTTATTAATCTTTTAATTTTCTCCCCCATCACACATGATACCCCCATCACCAGTGAGGGAGGACTAGCAGTCAAGCCGCTCATTTTTCAAAGTCAAATCAACATCACCGGGCAACAAACATGCCTGGAGGAAAGCGCTGCATACCTGGCTCCAACGCACCAGCCACCAGGCAGTGGCGGTCAGCACCGCAGCGAAGCGATGTGGGGGAAGAGCGCCATCTATCCACCCTGGAGAGAGCAAGGCCAGTTATGCTCTCTCTGTGGCTCGTCTGCTGATGGCTAGCAGCATGACCGGGATTCAAACCAGCGATCGATCCTCCGATCATGATGACAGTGCCTTGGTCCGCTGGACCACTGGGGGCTTATTTTATTAAAGAATCTTGTCTGGTCATTCTGGTCTTGTATGCGAGCTGTAGCTGAAGGGCAATTGTGTCAAGTCTAACTCATAGTTTCTCCATAATTCCCCCAAGGCACTGTAATCCACTAATGAACAGTTGCAGTTTTGCAGGGGTGTTAATATCAAAAAAGTGACTTTTTTACAAAGGTGATTTAGATGTTAAATCTTTTGTTGATAAATAGATCAAATGTTTTAAATGTTGTGTTTTTGTTCCCTCAGGGTCCATTTCGAGCATTATAAGGTTTTGGTTTAAGCTGTGACGTACTGCAGTAATAAAGTGGGCTGTAACAGTGGTCTCCTGGCCTGCTATAAAGCCCTTCACCCACCAGATGAGGTTTGTGTTGTGACTGCACACCTACAGCCCCACAGCCGGTGTGTATCCACTGGGCTCAATGCTGTTAAAGCCAAATAATGAAATGACCCAGTGATCCCAATCTGGACTCCAGAGAGAGAGAGAGGAAAGATTAAATTTAAACCTGCCTGATTCTGTCCTACCCCCCCACCAAAGACCCACAACCTTCACCTCAGAAAACACAGGCAACTCTTTAGGCTCTTTCACTGCTTCTAACAGAAGCTGCAGATGTTGGGCTGTCTCGCCCTGTGGTGAACAAACACGTTCCAAAGCCCAAACATTTAGTCCCGTGTCCCACATTTACCTCCTTAATCTGTCAGGACTAGCTGAACTACGAGCTTATTAAGGGGGTGAAAAAGTTGAGAGAGTTGCTACATGCTAAGCTAACACTGCTATATCATAAGACGGACCTCACCAAAATACCCCACTAACACACCAGCAAGGTCTGTCCAGTGTGGGAGTTTTAGCAATTTCGCTTAAAACAGCTTTACAGCTTAGGCTTTATTAAAGATTTGACATCTCCCTAGGGATGAAAACTCTCACGTCTGCAACAAAATTACCACAGGATTACCACAGAAAGAGCGAGTTTAGCATCCGTTTAGCATTACACTCTCACATGATCACACTCCACTCCATTCACAGCATGGGCTCCAAACGGCTAAAGAGATGCTGGCTCTTATTTCAGTGTGGGTGAAGCAAAGCCCAACAATTATTTGATACCATTAGTATTTTGTGATTTGGAAAGCGTTTAATAACAAGCGGAGGATTTGTGAGGGATACGAGCGATCAGAGATTTAATAGTGTGCAAGGAGACGGCTGCCTGGAAAAAGACGGATATGTATACGGATGGGACTAAAATGATCAATGCTGAGTTTAGTCAAAAACTGCAGGTAATGCAGTCTGTAAAAAGCAGTCTGTCATTTTCTCAGAAGAGGAGAGGAAAAACAGACATGGCCGACCCAAACGAAAACTGAATCACTGAGAAGTTCCTGCAAAATTGAAAATTAACCATCCCAAGGACCCCATGCTAATTCAATCCCATCCGAATAACGCTTTAGTCAGGTCTAGGCTACAGGCCAAGTAGCTGGCTGAGCAGTGCTGGAGTTCAGTAGTTGTGTGACATCACTTCAGTGTGTGGTAGTGTTAGCTTAGCTTGTAGCATTGCTCATATTTCACCTCCTGTTCTAGAGGATGTTTGGGGTTTGTTTTGTTAGACGACGGTCCAGTAATCATTCTACTGGTGATTTTTTTTCTGAGCCAAAGCAAGCTGGGTAGAACAGAAACAGAGCTTTGTAGAATGAACAAAACTTGAATCTTGACCTCTTGACCTTGAACTGAAAGCTGTTACACCCCTGAGAAACACAGAATAAAACACATGCCACAAAAACTTGGCAACCATAAAAGAGCCCAAACTACCCGTCTAGACGTCCAGTCTGTGTGTCCATTTAAAGATCATGTAGAAGGCACACCATGCTAATGGAACGAAAACAGGTCCTGTCTGTGTAAGTTTTGCATCCACTGAAACACACCGCTGTCTCCTGGAACTACGGTACCAGCCAGCTAACAAAGACCCCAAATCTTTTTTCCCTTTAAATTACCATCTGTTTAGCTTTTAGATGGCGCTCCCAAGCAAGTCCAGAATACAAGGGTTCATGTGGAGACATTGTTCAATACTGTAACCAGTAAATGATTCATAATTTTCATACAGAAAACTGCTTCCATCTCCTTAATCAACCACCCCAGCACTGCGGTCCAATTTTAAAAACACCTCCAGCTACACCTCCAATCAGCACTCAGTAGCCAGAAAGCCAGGCAATCAGCACTCAGTAGCCAGAATGCCAGCCAATCAGCACTCAGTAGCCAGAAAGCCAGCCAATCAGCACTCAGTAGCCAGAAAGCCAGGGCGATCAGCACTCAGTAGCCAGAATGCCAGCTAATCAGCACTCAGTAGCCAGAAAGCCAGGGCGATCAGCACTCAGTAGCCAGAATGCCAGCCAATCAGCACTCAGTAGCCAGAAAGCCAGCCAATCAGCATTCAGTAGCCAGAAAGCCAGCCAATCAGCACTCAGTAACCAGAAAGCCAGGGCGATCAGCACTCAGTAGCCAGAATGCCAGCCAATCAGCACTCAGTAGCCAGAATGCCAGCCAATCAGCACTCAGTAACCAGAAAGCCAGGGCGATCAGCACTCAGTAGCCAGAATGCCAGCCAATCAGCACTCAGTAGTCAGAATGCCAGCCAATCAGCACTCAGTAGTCAGAATGCCAGCCAATCAGCACTCAGTAGTCAGAATGCCAGACAATCAGCACTCAGTAGCCAGAAAGCCAGCCAATCAGCACTCAGTAGCCAGAAAGCCAGGGCGATCAGCACTCAGTAGTCAGAATGCCAGCCAATCAGCACTCAGTAGTCAGAATGCCAGCCAATCAGCACTCAGTAGCCAGAATGCCAGCCAATCAGCACTCAGTAGCCAGAATGCTATCGTCTTTCTGTCCTTTTGGAAGTTTTTGGGAGGAAAATGGGAGGAAAAGAAAGAGGCTAGGTTCCTCATGAACTGGCTCGGGAATGAGTCGCTAAAACCACGTGTCCACAGGAGGATGTTTACTCGGTGCCTCTCCTCTCATGAACCCTCTCTGGTCTAATAGTTGACTGGCAAGAATCGTTTTGAGGAAAACTCAGAAACTGATCTCACACCGCCATCTGCTGCCTGCTCCACTCACAGACTGTGGTTTACTAACTCCAGCCGCACGGGGGCGCTAAAGATCAGCACGAATACAGTCTGAACTCCAGCCTTTCACATTACCTGTAGCTCCAACAGATAGTTTAGTCTTTTATTTAATCATACATGAAGCCACTCAGTATTAGATATGCAGTGTAAACGTGTCTATAGAGTTTATCTGCTGTTCAGAAAAAAATAAATAAAGCAGAAAGAATCAAAAGGAAAAAAATGAAGAAACAGACCAAACAGACATTCTTATAACTGGCTTCTCTCAAGCCACTTATCTGAAGCCACGATAAACAAACGGATCTAAAATAAATTAGAGTAAAATCACTGAGGTGCAGGACTCACACCCCAGCACTCGGTCAGTGAGGTGCAGGACTCACACCCCAGCACTCGGTCAGTGAGGTGCAGGACTCACACCCCAGCACTCGGTCAGTGAGGTGCAGTGAGGTGCAGGACTCACACCCCAGCACTCGGTCAGTGAGGTGCAGGACTCACACCCCAGCACTCGGTCAGTGAGGTGCAGTGAGGTGCAGGACTCACACCCCAGCGCAGTGCTGAAGCGTAAACACAGTGACTCACCTTTCCGCGTGCACAGCCTTTTTCACGCACAAACTCTGTAAGGTTCAGGTACAGCAGGCTGTCCGTGTGTGCCAAACACTGAAATGCAGGACATGCACACCACTGTTGGTCCACCTGTAGCCCCTCAGACATGCCCCAACATAATCCCGCAGCCTGGGCCAACTGTGAGCAAAGCGACACTCCAGCAGGGGGCGCCAAAGTACTGCAGACCACAATGTACACCAACGAGGGCGCGCTGGGACGGTTGAACTCGTTTGAGGAAACAGGTCACTTTTCCAATCGCGAGTCCAATGTCAGGGTGCCGACCTTCTTTTTTTTTTAAACAAGAAGCAATAAAGTTTGGAGAATATAATATCATTAGCACAAGTGGCTAAAGTGTTGCTAGTGGAACAGTGTCTGACTGACTGATTCGGGTTAGGTGTTTTAGTCCTGTAGGTTCACACGAACTGACATGACAGCACACAAACAAACTGTGCTAGCTAACATTTCTGGATTCAAAATAAATAAATAAATAAATAAATAGAAGAAGAAGAAGAAGAATATATATTAGTATATATGTTAGTTCTGGCACTGAATCAGATCTACCACTGGTTTAAGAGAAGTCCCGCCTCCCATTGAAACGAGGAATCTGTAATCTGATTTACGTCATAATCCTTGATTATAATGTTGATCATATATATATATATTTATATATATATATTTATAGCATTATAATCAAGGATTATGACGTAAATCAGATTACAGATTCCTCTTATATATATATATATATATATATATATATATATATATATATATATGGTCAGCATTATAATCAAGGATTATGACGTAAATCATATTACAGATTCCTCTTATATATATATATATATATATATATATATATATATATATATATATATATATATATATATATATATATATGGTCTGCATTATATTATATAGCCCAGCTTGCTTTGGCTCAGAAAAAAAAAATCACCAGTAGAATGATTACTGGACCGTCGTCTAACAAAACAAACCCCAAACATCCTCTAGAACAGGAGGTGAAATATGAGCAATGCTACAAGCTAAGCTAACACTACCACACACTGAAGTGATGTCACACAACTACTGAACTCCAGCACTGCTCAGCCAGCTACTTGGCCTGTAGCCTAGACCTGACTAAAGCGTTATTCGGATGGGATTGAATTTGCATGGGGTCCTTGGTATGGTATATATATATAAATATATATATATATATATATATATATATAGAGAGAGAGAGAGAGAGACCTGCACAAACTAAAAAATAACACAAGGGGATACTACTTTTCCTTGACAAGAATCAAAGACCTGTCCTCTGGCTCAAAACCAGGTACAACTTGATACAACACCTTGAATTGTATACCACTGCAGATCCACACTCAGACCAGCCAGATTATCGTAATGCATGTGAGGACGAGCTGGTTTTTAAATAAAGTAGCTGCTAAAGACTCAGAGAGAAGCCGAGCACCTTTCCTGTTTTTCTGTACTTAAAACTCCCTTGAAACCCTTTCAAGTTTTGTAGTTATTGCAAATAATTTATTATATAATACATATGATATGTATCAAATTGTATACATTAAACATGTTTAACATACACACAATGGTTTGCTGATTCACCTCTTCTGAACTGATCAAACTGACTGGCAATATTAATCAATATTAACTAATCAGCTGTTAGCTATGTATGCTAGCTATGTACAGATGCCTTTGAGAGCACTGAATATGACAGTTTTACCTGCCACTCAGATTTATTAACTATGTAGAGCAGAACTGCTGTGTGAACCATCAGGTTTAGCTCCTCAGTGTATCTGATACACACATCCCAACACTTTTTTTCACTGCAGATCGAAGCAGACTGATGTCAACAGTAATCTGGGTCAGATACACACTCACAGAACTCTCTCAAAGGCTCCAAAAGATGATGAAAAATGAAAATGAAAAACTTGAGGCGCAGGGACGCTAGGGAGCGAGGCTGTGTGAGTGTATCAGTAAGAGGTTATCTGTCAGTGCACATTAAAGCGGATTATAGACTCAGACTCACTAACAGCAGTGCGAGATTAGCCTCCTGATTAGAAATAAAAAACAGCTGGATTAAAGTTGAAAAAGTGGTTAAAGTGGAAAGTGGAGTTAGCAGACAGTACAGTTGTTTCTTGTGAAATGTAGAGAGTAAATGTCAGAAGTATTAAATGACAGAAATACTCAAGTAAAGTACAGATATTTAAAAATCTACTGAAGTACCGGTACTTCATTACTCAGCACCGCTGTGATCAGGGGACATCAGGCCATAACAATGCCTTTGGTGGATTTGGCGGTTTCCATTAAAGCAGTATTCTTCTATGAGCCAACAGAGAGGCAAAAGTATAGTCATGATTTGATGATTTTGGTCGCTGAGGTGGTATCTTCAGACCCCCCAGATATGTCTGTTTCAGCACTGGGTTGGACAGCTACATCAAATGCCTTGGAATGCCTTGTATTGGAATACATTGGCACCAGCCTAAAACAAGTGCAGAACATGTGGGTCACGTCTGCTTGTGCAACATATCGGGTTTCATCTAGGTTGGGATCAGATATCTTGGGCAGTTTCGCTGTACTGTAATAAGTTCGATAAAGAGCTATAAAGTGTATTAGATTAAGATGAGCACTGGAAGATGTTCCATTCACTCTCTTTAAAGCATTGTGCCAAGTGTCATCAGGTATGTCTTGACCTAGTTCATCTACCCAGTCTGTTCTTATCTTATCTACTGATACATTTTTAAGAGACACAATTCTGCTTAATATATTTAAAATTCCTAAGAGGCCCTAAAACTGAGACTGGTGGTAACCAGGGAAGAGATGCACTTTGATTCTGAATGAAGTGTCGGACTTGAAAATATTGAAATAGACTATTACAATAAGTCTGAAATCTGATCGCTGTGTATAACAGAATATGCAAATTTACTCACTGTGCTGCAGTTATTGCTGGTGTTTGGGTTGTACTGGGAGGGGTTCTGGTTTTGGAATGTGTCTTGGAGAGCTGGATGTGTTTAGACTGCGATAATGTGCCTCAAATGTGTCTCAAACCTCCTCCTGAAGTGGTTTGAATGATCAGATTTGGATCTGGTTCCAGTGTGACTTGGGTGCTTTTACACTTGCATTTTTATGTGGCTTATCCAGATATAATCCTGATACTGATAAAAGATCTCAGTCTCGACTCGGGCCTGATCACTACAAAGTCTCTGTCTTGACTCAGGCTTGATGTTTCCTTATCTTGGCCTTGACTTCAATTCAAAGACTAGAAAAAGGTCTCTATCTTGACTCAGAGTCATTGCTTCCTGGTCTCTGCCTTGACTTGATGTTTCTTAGTCTCTGTGTTAACTTGGATTCGAATTAGACAAAGTTACAAAGTCTCTGTCTTGCCATTGGTATCACCCTCACAGACTCATACCCTCGGTTAGGTTAGAATGCACATAGTAAGGTGATTTGAGACACAGCCAAGCCTGCAGTGTTTCCTGAAGGACTGAACTGACATCACAAGAAAAGTCTACTACTAAACTCCAGCACTATTATATAATAACAGCAGCTGCTCACACTGTAGCCTAAAACTGCCAAAGCCTCTTATCTACCACAGTAGACAAAGCTTGCCAGTGCTGTGTTTTGGAGAGGGCAGTCTTAAAGCCAGGGTATGCTGACAGGACAAACATGAACAAACACAAACCTTCTAATTCTTGCTGTAGTCCTTAGAGTGGTCAGAAAAAGAAGACTAACTAAGACTAACGAAAGATAGTGAATGGAGAGGGAACATTATAGATTATTATAACATTATAGTCTTTCAATTATCAACCATGGTTATAATCAACCAAATGTTATATTTGTCTAGCTGGTGTCTTTCTGACATCAATTCAGTGCACAGTAAATTATAGTATTCTATAATACTGTTGTAGTGTCTTGTAGTAAACTATAGTAATTATAATACTGGTGAAATGTCCTGTAGTAAACTATAATAATTATAATACTGATGTAGTGTCCTGTAGTAAACTATAGTAATTATAATACTGGTGTAGTGTCCTGTAGTAAACTATAGTAATATATAATACTGGTGTAGTGTCCTGTAGTAAACTATAGTAATTATAATACTGGTGTAGTGTCCTGTAGTAAACTATAGTAATTATAATACTGGTGTAGTGTCCTGTAGTAAACTATAGTAATTATAATACTGGTGTAGTGCCCTGTAGTAAACTATAGTAATATATAATACTGATGTAGTGTCCTGTAGTAAACTATAGTAATTATAATACTGGTGTAGTGCCCTGTAGTAAACTATAGTAATATATAATACTGGTGTAGTGTCCTGTAGTAAACTATAGTAATCTATAATACTGGTGTAGTGTCCTGTAGTAAACTATAGTAATTATAATACTGATGTAGTGTCCTGTAGTAAACTATAGTAATCTATAATACTGGTGTAGTGTCCTGTAGTAAACTATAGTAATATATAATACTGGTATAGTGTCCTGTAGTAAATTATAGTAATTATAATACTGGTGTAGTGTCCTGTAGTAAACTATAGTAATTATAATACTGGTGTAGTGTCCTGTAGTAAACTATAGTAATTATAATACTGGTGTAGTGCCCTGTAGTAAACTATAGTAATATATAATACTGATGTAGTGTCCTGTAGTAAACTATAGTAATTATAATACTGGTGTAGTGCCCTGTAGTAAACTATAGTAATATATAATACTGGTGTAGTGTCCTGTAGTAAACTATAGTAATATATAATACTGGTGTAGTGTCCTGTAGTAAACTATAGTAATATATAATACTGGTGTAGTGTCCTGTAGTAAACTATAGTAATTATAATACTGGTGTAGTGTCCTGTAGTAAACTATAGTAATATATAATACTGGTGTAGTGTCCTGTAATAAACTATAGTAATATATAATACTGGTGTAGTGTCCTGTAGTAAACTATAGTAATTATAATACTGGTGTAGTGTCCTGTAGTAAACTATAGTAATTATAATACTGGTATAGTGTCCTGTAGTAAACTATAGTAATTATAATACTGGTGTAGTGTCCTGTAGTAAACTATAGTAATATATAATACTGGTGTAGTGTCCTGTAGTAAACTATAGTAATATATAATACTGGTGTAGTGTCCTGTAGTAAACTATAGTAATATATAATACTGGTGTAGTGTCCTGTAGTAAACTATAGTAATTATAATACTGGTGTAGTGTTCTGTAGTAAACTATAGTAATTATAATACTGATGTAGTGTCCTGTAGTAAACTATAGTAATATATAATACTGGTGTAGTGTCCTGTAGTAAACTATAGTAATTATAATACTGATGTAGTGTCCTGTAGTAAACTATAGTAATTATAATACTGGTGTAGTGTTCTGTAGTAAACTATAGTAATTATAATACTGATGTAGTGTCCTGTAGTAAACTATAGTAATTATAATACTGGTGTAGTGTTCTGTAGTAAACTATAGTAATTATAATACTGATGTAGTGTCCTGTAGTAAACTATAGTAATATATAATACTGGTGTAGTGTCCTGTAGTAAACTATAGTAATTATAATACTGGTGTAGTGTCCTGTAGTAAACTATAGTAATATATAATACTGGTGTAGTGTCCTGTAGTAAACTATAGTAATTATAATACTGGTGTAGTGTTCTGTAGTAAACTATAGTAATTATAATACTGGTGTAGTGTCCTGTAGTAAACTATAGTAATTATAATACTGGTGTAGTGTTCTGTAGTAAACTATAGTAATTATAATACTGGTGTAGTGTCCTGTAGTAAACTATAGTAATTATAATACTGGTGTAGTGTCCTGTAGTAAACTATAGTAATATATAATACTGGTGTAGTGTCCTGTAATAAACTATAGTAATATATAATACTGGTGTAGTGTCCTGTAGTAAACTATAGTAATATATAATACTGGTGTAGTGTCCTGTAGTAAACTATAGTAATTATAATACTGGTGTAGTGTCCTGTAGTAAACTATAGTAATTATAATACTGGTGTAGTGTCCTGTAGTAAACTATAGTTATCAATAATAGTGGTGTAATTCACTGTAGTAAACTATAGTAATTATAATACTGGTGTAGTGTCCTGTAGTAAACTATAGTAATTATAATACTGATGTAGTGTCCTGTAGTAAACTATAGTAATATATAATACTGGTATAGTGTCCTGTAGTAAACTATAGTAATTATAATACTGGTGTAGTGTCCTGTAGTAAACTATAGTAATATATAATACTGGTGTAGTGTCCTGTAGTAAACTATAGTAATATATAATACTGATGTAGTGTCCTGTAGTAAACTATAGTAATTATAATACTGGTGTAGTGTCCTGTAGTAAACTATAGTAATATATAATACTGATGTAGTGTCCTGTAGTAAACTATAGTAATTATAATACTGGTGTAGTGTCCTGTAGTAAACTATAGTTATCTATAATACTGGTGTAGTGTCCTGTAATAAACTATAGTAATTATAATACTGGTGTAGTGTCCTGTAGTAAACTATAGTAATATATAATACTGGTGTAGTGTCCTGTAGTAAACTATAGTAATTATAATACTGGTGTAGTGTCCTGTAGTAAACTATAGTAATATATAATACTGGTGTAGTGTCCTGTAGTAAACTATAGTAATTATAATACTGGTGTAGTGTCCTGTAGTAAACTATAGTTATCTATAATACTGGTGTAGTGTCCTGTAATAAACTATAGTAATTATAATACTGGTGTAGTGTCCTGTAGTAAACTATAGTAATATATAATACTGGTGTAGTGTCCTGTAGTAAACTATAGTAATTATAATACTGGTGTAATTCACTGTAGTAAACTATAGTAATTATAATACTGGTGTAGTGTCCTGTAGTAAACTATAGTTATCTATAATACTGGTGTAATTCACTGTAGTAAACTATAGTTATCTATAATAATGGTGTAATTCACTGTAGTAAACTACGGTATAGCTGAACGGGACACGTTCAGAACTCGTGAGGATGAACTACTGTCCAATCCCAGCGGCCGGGGGCGGGGCCTGCGTGAATACGGCGTGCTGCCGTGTTGTGGCAGTGATGCTTCCCCTCAGAGCCGCTGCGCTGTAGAGCTGGATGGAGAGTGAACTCAGTCACACAGTTTTACATTATCCAGTAGATTTAGGTTATACAATAGCTTTAGACTGTGTGGGTCTGATGAGCCCTCCTATTCCCTCCTGAGCAGTCTCTTACACGTGTAGCTCTGTTAGGAGGATGAATAAAGACGCCGTTCAGCTGAAGAGGAGGAGGAGAGAAGTCCTGCTGTCCGTGCTGGGAGTGGTGATAGTGATCTACTGCGCGGTGCACTTAGTTTTCTACATCGCAAAACCTGCTCGGGATTTTAGGTTCTCCAGGGTTCGGCGGGAAGTGGGTAAGAAACAAGCCCAAATCAGCTTAAACCTGCACGCTTGCTGTCTGAGAGGCTGGTGGAGGCTGTCTGGTGGACTGCTCAGAGTTGGGGGGAATGAATTGGTTTGGGGAAAAGGGGACAGTGGTTTCAGTAAACGCTGGATTCGCCTCATAGCCGCTGAACTCAAACACAAACAGTTTATTCTCCTGTTTTTCTGCAGAAAATGAGACGCAGTGTGTCACCCCGCAGTCCTCCGAGTTCCCAGAGGGCTTCTTCACCCTGCAGGAGCGGAAAGACGGGGGGATTATTATATATTTTATGATTGTTTTTTACATGTTTTTAGCAGTCTCTATTGTTTGTGATGATTATTTTTTGCCTTCTTTGGAAGTCATCAGCGACCGTAAGTTTGTAATATATCATATTATATTAAAGCATTTTATTGTTTTTATTATTTGGCATTTGCTGGTAATGATGATGATTAGTATTATTATGACGGAATGATTTAAATAATAATGACTAAGTAATTCATATATAATTAATGTGTAAAGCCCGTGTGTCTTTGTGACGTTGTGCGCGTGACGGATTTGTTTGCGTCATCAGGTCTCGGGCTCTCTCAGGATGTTGCTGGGGCAACCTTCATGGCTGCCGGAAGTTCGGCCCCTGAGCTGGTCACTGCTTTTCTTGGTAAAAAAGCTCAGCACTGATTTATACCTGTTGTAAAGGTGTATACACACAACTGCTGCGTCCCAGTTGAGAACTACACACAGGTTTAGACCATATACTAGCTATATAATATCTAAATAGTGCAGATTTGGAAGATTAGTAAGACTACCTTACTCACCCCCTTCCTACTAACTTCCTACTTGCTGTGCCACATATGTCACTCCAGTCCTCCAGCCGCTGTTGCTGCTGCACTTGCATCATTATCTGCCATTCTTTCTAATAATTGTTCCAGATGTAGCTCCTTCCTCTTTCCATTTCGTTTTGCATGGTGGGATTATAGTGTCCATCATAACCACAGACAAAAAGATATTTTATATTTTTTGAGTATACTCTTCAAATTCTTATCTGTACTATATACTTCATACTCAAAACTCGTTAGTATTAGTAAGTAGTTTGCAACTGGGACGTGGATCTGGGTGATATACTGTGGGTGTGTTTATGGGAATTGAATTGAGCCTGAAACTCATTCAAATATCAAGCTCATTAGCAAGAACTTTGAGCAGTTGTTAATATGTTCATCAACGACAGCAGAAAAGGTGTCTTATTACAGCTGTGGCATCAACGTTTCAAGCTAAATTAGTGGAAACTAATCACTGTCCTCTCACATTCAGAGTTTGAGACAACAAGACATAGGACAACAGACACTGGTTTGATTAACCTCTTTTGTTAATCACAGTTAGAAAGTCTGCTGTATTTAGGTCTATTTTGGGCATTTCTCCTACATTTACATTTACATTTATGGCATTTAGCTGACGCTCTTATCCAGAGCGACTTACAAGGTTACTGGTATTACAGCGGCGGGCCAATGTAGTGTTAGGAGTCTTGCCCAAGGACTCTTATTGGTGTAGCGCAGCATAGTCACCCAGACCGGGAATCGAACCCTGGTCTCCCACATGGTGTTGTAACCCAGTGGCAGGTAGTGGTGTTATCTGTTGCACCACACCAACCACCGTACCTCCAGATGAATCTGACATCAAGAAAAATAACTAACAAGAAAACAATAAGCTAACAAGAAAAATAGGGCTGATGGTATCCACTATTAGCATGAAATGCTGCATGCCTTAAAAAAAGAAAGGTGCAGCCATAGCTTTTGACCATGTTTTATTCAGCACCTAATACTGATACTGATTTTAGCCACTTTAGGACGGATAACAGCTCCTCTGTACTTCTTCCTCAGGTGTGTTTGTGACGAAGGGAGATATTGGTGTGAGTACGATTGTGGGCTCGGCCGTGTATAACCTGCTGGGCATCTGTGCTGCCTGCGGAATATTAACCTCAGTGGTACGTTTTCAGAAAGATTACACACACACACACACATATGAACGCACATACACAAATGTATGCATGTCTAGTCATTAGTTGTTGGATAAATACAAGCCTTGTCTGGACTGTAAAGTTTACTTGGCGCCTTACTACTTATTTGGGCACTACTTATTTTGTTTTTAAAAATACAATATTCACTTTAAAATAAATACCAATATACATTATGTTGCTGTCCTGGCAAAATCTTCTAACACCGTCTGCAACGTTTATTATTATTATTATTATTATTATTATTATTATTATATCAAAGCACAAAACTGTGTAGCAATTTTACATTAAATAACAGCTTCAGAATCATGTTGATGCTTCACTCACTCGTGATTGAGAGAATAGCAGCACCATGCGACTGCACTATGTAACTTTGGTGAGGCTGCACAAGACCTTTCGCAAGAACTTCGTAATGCAAGTCATATCTGTGTAGTATTACTCTACTGCCTCAGTCCACAAGCTTCTTTCACTTCAGATGCCAGTTCTGTATCGCTTGGTTTGTCAACAAATTCTCGTGTACAGCTGTCCATGAGAGGGCGCTCAAAGCACGATTTGTATTTATGACTTTGGTGTAAAAGTGAATTACACTCCACAACTGTAGGGGGAGTCTGGAGCAAAGAGTACCAATTCTCACATAATTATGCATTTGTTTTCATCTTAGTACAGAAACATTTGTATATTTATATATATATATATATTTTTTTCTATATATAATTTTCTCAATTGCTGTGTGTCCAGGTGGGTCGTTTGACCTGTTGGCCATTATTCAGGGATTGTGTTGCGTATGCTATCAGCGTCACTGCTGTGATCGCCATCATCTCCGATAATCAAGTGTACTGGTGAGTGTGTGTGTGTGTGTGTTTGTGTGTTACAGTAGGTAAACTGATGCAGGTAATATAGTTTACAGTTACATAGTTTCCATCTAGTCACAATTACTCCACACGGGTTAGGACGAGTGTGTGATGGTTTGTGCATGCAGTTAGCACCATGCTAAAAGGTGGACTTAAGCTTCAGTAGCCTTGTTGTTCCAGTGTAGAAGTAAAAAAAGAAAATTTCTTGGCTTATTGACTATCTGTAGGTGATCAGTGTGAGGAACTGGTTTTGGTCTGAAAGTTACTGTAGCTGCTGTGTTCTGGAGTGTAGGATTGCTTTATATCTGTCTGTGAACAAACAGCATTACTGAGTTCCAGCTACAGTAGGGAGGAAAGGCTGGGTCTTGAAGTCAGTCTGAAAGGGAGATTATCACTTATTTTCAATCAAAAGTTTGGACACATCCAACTGAATGTGTATAAAATAGAAACAGAATCAGAAAGATAATCTGAAGTGAAGCTTCAGAGTATTTGTGGAGATACCTCCTCCACCAAGTGGCCAACAAGGGCTCGTCTGTTGTTGCAGTCGGATCAAAACCTGGAAAAGGAAAGTACGTTCCTAAGTGTTAATGTAAGTTATGTGGTAAGATCTTATTCCAAGTACTTTGGGAAATTTCTGAAATGTTCATAAAGTATGTTATCATGACACAAAGATCTCTGGTTTGAATCCCAAGTCATGCTGCTTGCCATCAGCGGCCGGAGCCTGAAGGAGCACAATTGGCCTTGCTCTCTCTCTCCCCCCACATCAATTCAGTGTGATGCTGGCCTGCATGGGTGTCTGCTAGCCGATGCATCAGAACTAGGTCCTTCGAGCAGTGACGATTACACCAGGTGATAGGGAGAGACTACTAATGAGTGGGTTGGGTAATTGGCAAAAATAGAAGTTTGGAAGAAGTTTGAACTAGTGTGCTTGGAAGTACAAGAGGTCCTCCAGAGGACGAGAAGATGTTATACGCAACGAACAGCAACGTGGTGAGAAATGCATTCTGGGATATTTGGCTGTCCCAAGTCCACACAAGTCACCTGATGCATGCTTGAGGACTTGTTCTTGGTTAGATGCGGACTTTTGAATGGAAAGTAATTGAGCTGTTGCTGATGACGTTTCACAACATTTGGTTTTGTTCTGAAAGCGATGAAATGTTTCATATTTAAGAAGATGTTCAGTAAAAAATCAGTGAACGTGATTGATCACAGACTTCATACGCAGCCAAGACGTGTTTGGCATCTGAGGTGTGCTTATTTAGTTTAAATGGGAGATAGGCTTACTTTTCTAACAAACACTGGGGTTAGACTGTGATATTTCATGAGTCATGCTTTACTATTAGCAGAGACACTAGCAAGTTCTTAAAAAGTTCAGTTTTTTAATGGCAGTTTGGCTTTACAGCAATAGGTTGGCCTAAATTTACATGAGCTTTATGCTAAATGTTGTCGATCAGCCCTGGATTGTTGGATTGGTGCTTCTTTTGTTTTACACTGGACTTTTAAAGCTTACGTAGCTAACAAGCAATGGAAGCTTATACCCCACACTCGCCTCGAGCCGTGTGGAATTGTTCAGTAGTCTCTAATAGACTAGCTTGTGTGGTTGCAATTTGTTGGTATGAGTAAAATACCTGTGTGTATGTGTGTGTAGGTATGATGCAGCATGCTTGTTGCTGGTGTACGGTGTGTACATCGTGGTGCTGTGTTTTGACCTGCGGATCAGTGAGTATATGATGCGGCGGTTCAGCCCGTGCTGTGTGTGTTTGAGTAAGAGCGTGGACGAGCGCTCTGAACAGCAGCCTCTGATTGGCTGGAATAACGAGTCCAGTCTGCGGGTCTCGCGGCGCTCCCGGACTGACAGCGGGATCTTTCAGGATGATTCGGGATACTCACACCTGTCCCTCAGTCTGCACGGCCTCCATGAAATCCCGGAAGGTATGAAAATATGAACGACTCACTCAGGAGTGTAAACCTTCAACCTCATATTGATTCATTAGAAAATGATTCATGAATCATGCAGTTTTAGATTTGACCATGTTTGTTTGGATTTGGTTGTTATGTGTTGTTATGGCTTGTTGCATTAGCCTTCTGGCTTCAAGCTAATTGTTTTGGGTGTGATTGAGAATTTAATTTTATAAAAAGCACCTAAAACGATTCAAATTCGAATTTTATTCAAACCCTAACACGTATCGTCGCTGGCACGCAAAAACCTTATATTTCTACTATTGATGTTTTTTACTTATTGCCACATTTTGAATCTGGCAGTTGTTCTTTACATTATGTTAGAATTTAATGATGAATGGACCAATAGGTTCAATTTTAAAGTGTGTGAATCTTTGTGATTTTGAATCGTAGAGCGGAAGGGGGTGTTCAGCATGCCAGAGAATGACTTAAAGCGGATCCTGTGGGTTCTATCTCTGCCCGTGATCGTGCTACTGTACCTGACCATACCGGACTGCAGGAGGCGCTTCTGGAGGAAATTCTACATGCTGACCTTCTTCATGTCCGCCGTGTGGATCTCTGCCTTCACTTACATTCTCGTCTGGATGGTCACTGTAATCGGTAAATAACACTTCTTTATAGTACATCGACTTGCACAGAATAACACCCTGGCAACCACCTAGCAACTTTGTAGCAATCATTTGAAACCGCATAACAACATTTGACACTGTAGCAACTGCTATACAATGCCATATCACTTGGAACAGCCTTAAAACCCCAATAGCAAGCACCAGGGATACCACAGCAACCATGTGGAAGGGCATTGAAACCTCATTGATGCTACCTGGCTTCCGTTTATCAACGGTTGTGTCTGAAACATAATAAATGCTGCCTAATAAGGCACCTTCATCTTGCCAATTTGTAAAAGCAACTTCAGTGTATCATTTGCTGCCTTGAGTATCCCATGATTCTCTGGGTTAGCACCTGGTCGTCGACTTCTGAGGAGAAAGTGTCAGTGTAATAGACAAATTTTGCCTTTTAACGTCTAATGATTTTAGTTAGTTACACCACCAGCTGACAGCAGTTGTCAGTATCCTGGCAACGTCATGACGTATTGCTGCCTTCATGTGTAGGAATCAAGGTATCTGTCTTCCATAGAAAATGCTGGGATTTGCAGAATCATCAGAATCACTCTGCATGTCCACTCTGCATTTAGGAACTACACATTTCTAGTTTATTATTATAGTTCTTGTTTGTATTAATTGCACAACCTGGTAGAACAGAGCACTTATGAAAACAAAGTGACACCCATGTTTTTACCCCGACTATTGCAGATAATGATATCAAATTAAGTGCCGCTGTTCTCCCGGACTTCTGTTTGATGCCCTTGATTTGAACCCCTGCAGATGTTTATATTACGAAACCAGATTTGCATTAGTCCAAAGCTGCCTTGCTAGGAACCAAATCCACTTTGCAATTGACAAGTCAAGATGTCCAAGAAAAATTAGCCTGCCATCATCACACAGCCAAATAATCATTATTACAGCCGCTTCTCAATGTACGCCATGCTTTTTACTGCTTTTTTGGATTGAAGCCGCTAGCCTTGGAGGTCGCCAGACCTCGCAAATTCTGCCCATTAATCCAAAGGTTGATCTGTAATTATTTACACAGTAAGCCTATTGTGTGTGTGTGTGTGTGCGTGTATACTGTAGCTGGAGCAATATTAAAAATACAGTATAATTGGCCTTTAAGTGCAGTTCAAAGATAATTACAGTGTAGATGATATTTGGAAGCTGTTCTGGAGGTGCTGGGGTTCTAGGAAACACACCCACACACACAGCCAGGTCACATGCTCTATCTGCCCATTCCTAAGATGCCAGCTATGTATCTTGAGGGTATGCAGGAGTCTGGAGGTTTGGGATTACGGCCCACTGGACCCCAGAGCCCATGTGATTCCGGCGGGAGGATAATAGGATTATTATCCGAGGAAAGAGCGTGCAAACTCACATGAGCGAGGGCCGTGTGGAAAAGAGTAAAGCACTGGGCAGGTACTGAGGAGGAGCTAACCCTCGGGGCAGTGTGCGTGTCAGAGTGTGTGTGAGTGAGTGTGCCCTGTAGGCTTGTTTCTCTGAGTGCGTTTTATAACACGAGTCATCAGGCTTCCATCAGAACAACCACATGGGGGTCTGCTGGCTGGCTGGCTGGGGGCTGAAATCCCAAACACACACTCACACAGGCTCAATCTGCTGTATGTGGACTGATTTAAAAAAAAAATAATAATAATTTACACAGCATATCTTCGTACAAATGTTCAGTGCTTCTTTAGTTTTACACTGGAACCATGAGGCTAATGTAGCAAGGTAGGTAATGAAGCTGATAGCTGATAGCATGGTGCTAACTGTGTGCTTAAATCATCACACACTCACCTCAAATTGTGGGAAAGTGTTCAGTAAACAGGCGTATTTATGTGGTTTCTGACACTGTGTGAAACGCCTGTTGTGTTTAAACCTGAAGTATAGAGCAGAGCAAGCAGACTGATTGACCCTGCTGGGGAAAAAAAACAGCACTGGTTTCTGGGACCAGCATTGGGTTTTGTTTGAGTTCGATAGTTGACCTACAAGCATAAGCAAGCTGACCAGGCTAGACAATTAGTATGTCCAAGATTGAATGAGATAGAGCTGGTTGACCAGCATGGTGAAGAATGACCAAATAATGCATTTTCATCCACCTTGACCATCAAGGACCAGCTTAGACCATCTGAAACCAGCTACCAGCAAAGTCTGGTCTTGATTTTCTGGCAGACGTCATCTAACGTCCCTGAGCCTGAAAGTATGTTAATGTTTATAAGTATGATATTGGCTGATCAATGTGGTCTAAACTTCCAAAACAACTGTTAGCTCCAGTAGCTTTGCAGCTCCAAAATAAAATTGACCTGCTTTAACTTCCTAGCTGTCTTTAAATGATGCGTGAAATCAAATCACTGTGGAAAAGAACTGATCAGCTCAAATAACTGCAGCACATTTTATTTGATATCTTTCTCATAACGCATTTCACTGTGTGTTTGTGCATCCAGGAGAGACTCTGGCAATTCCTGACACAGTGATGGGTCTCACTCTGCTGGCGGCGGGAACCAGCATCCCTGACACAGTGGCGAGCGTGATGGTGGCACGAGAGGGTAAAGACAGAAACACAAACACACACTGAACTTTTGAAGAGTCGTGTTAATGTCTATGGATGAATGAAAAAATAAATACGGTACATAAGTATTCGGACACCATTATTGTAATGTTGCCTCAGTATACCACCTCAATGTTGTTGTTTTTTTGACATGAAACGTAGACTTTCAGCTTTAATTCAAAGGGTTTAACAAAAATACTGTATTAACCCTTTATGAATTATAGCCATTTTCACACAGTCCCTTCAAAGGTAAATGATTCAGTTTTCTGAGGTCTTCCAGAATTTTTGGTGTTTCTAAGCTCACCAGTGCATATCTTCTTGTTAAGAATGAACCACATAGTTGAATTTGCTCATGGTGTCTATATCTTTAGGTAAGACGAAATCAACACTTGGAATATCTAGATGTTTTATTTCCCTCATTTGTCATGAAATAATGAGGCAACAGGTCACACCTGGCCATTCAACTTCTTAGCAGTCAGTTGTCTTACTTTCTTACTGTCTGTTACTTTTAAGCCAGTGCAAAAACGGCTCTAAACAGCAATATATTTCTTAACCCTTGAATTAAAGCTGAAGACACCAAGGAGCCTGTTTACACCTGGCATTAACATTGGTGATCGGATCATGTTTGAATTTCTGCATGAAAAGGCAGGTGTAAACACCCCCAACATGCACTGTGATCAGATTACGATCAAATCACTCCAGCCACATTCGGAGGTGGTACAGGACTGAACAGGACTCAGTGTAGAGGAAATGAGTCACAGATATGGTTGTGAATAAGTGGTGTAAGTCTGTTTGTGCTGCCCGCAGGTAAAGCAGATATGGCCATGTCCAACATTGTGGGCTCCAACGTGTTCGACATGCTGTGCCTGGGCCTGCCCTGGTTCATAAAGACAGTCTTCGTGGACACCACAGGCCCGGTAGTGGTGAACAGTACAGGCATGGTCTTCATCACCTCCACCCTGCTGCTCTCCATTGTCTTCCTCTTCCTGGCTGTCCACATCAACGGCTGGAAGCTGGACTGGAAGCTAGGCACTGTGTGTCTGCTGTGCTACATCCTCTTCGCCACGTTATCCATCCTGTACGAACTGGGAATCATCGGGAATAACCCAGTACGGGCCTGCGGAGACTAAATGACCACAGTTTGCCTGAAAATGCACAAGTACACAGTTTCAGGGGTGTTGGGTACTTCTTTAGTTTTAGACTGGAGTTATAAGGCTAATATAGGTGGGAGCTTACACTCTACCAATTAGCATGGTGCTAACGTGAGCTACGAGGCTAATGTATCAAAAAAGTAATGGAAGCTTTAATCGTTTTTCTCACATTAAACCCAGAACATTTCCAAGATACCCCAAAAATTGGAGCACAGTTCACACTTAATGTTAGATTTCCACAGATATATGTGTTGTTGCTAAGCACAAAACTACAGCATATATAAAAATTGGAGCACATCTCTCAGTCAACGTTGGGTCTTCTATATCCGAACAATGCGCACACGAAAAAAATCCTGCACCCCAAATATCGCATTAATCACTATGGAAACCTGGACACCTGGGGGAGCTTGGGGGCTCAATTGTAAGGTTTAGGATTGACTCGTTGCTGCTGTCGCACTGCCAGATTATTTGCATGGCAGTTGCTCCCGATTCACCTCCTGACCAGGAAGTTGTTTCCGATTGGAAGATTTTGCCGGAAGGGCTAAAATCGCCTTCAGGGCAGGGTCCACCCCGTCCAAATTTTACCCCTTCAACAAGGAACAATGTGTTCAATTCATTTGTGCAACGTTTTCACTCCAACACTGAACTAAACACCCAGCTGCTAAACTGGGAAACTGCCGGCTTCACTTTTACCAAACCCCTTCTTGCTTAATTGTCACTAAATACCCAGGAAAAAGTGCATATATGAGAGGGGCTATATTAGCATAAGCAAGAAGCATGGTGCTAACTGCATGTCTAAATCATCACACACTTCTCAAACTGTAGCAGTAATCTCTAATAGACTTGCTTATGTGTTTTCTGACACTGTGTGACGCATTATTATCCATAAACATGGTCTTAAGTACGGACACAGAGCAGGCTAGCAGCATAACAGCAGCTATTACTGTTCTTAGCTATTCTATTTTTCTCACTACTGTCCACTACTACTGCTGTCCTGTAGTCTTGCATCAAAGACTGATCAACTCCAAATGGTTTGGTCCATTAGTTGTTAACTACTTTAGCCTCACAGATGCTGTGTAAAACGACAGAAGCACAGAACAAATCTTGACTGATTGATAACATCTAGGGTAAGACATGGGAAACTGGGTACATTTGGACTGTTGTCCAAACAGAATCACCGACCTCAAACCAGCCAAAGTGGCCTTTTTAGATACATGCAAGCCTGTAGACTGACCTCTGACCTCAGACTCTGCCTATTCATTCACCTAAACTGACTGTTAGTATGGACACTCGCTCACCTGAAAGGAGTCTGGTCCACACAAGCCGACCTCAGTTGTTTACGAGCCTGCGGGCCACTTAGTTGAGGGTTGTTACACCGTACAACACAAACGGACCGAGAACTTTTGTCTTCGTTCTCACTTCAAAGCTCTGGCAAGAGAAGACCTCTCTTTTGTCATGTTGAACTGTTACATACACACAGGACTAAAAATAAAGATGCATTATTCTGTATTGTGTACACTGGTCCAAACAACTGGGAGATCTTTCTCATCTTTTAAGACTTTATATGTAAATGAGCTCTATTCTGATTAGTTATCCTGTACTGTGCCTGGTTCAAAACGCAGTCCAAGCGGAAACACCCCTTATGATTTCTGCATTAATGGGCAGGGCTAAACAGGCAGATACATGTTAATGTGTTGGTTTTTGTGATAACACAAACATAGTGGATTGACTTGGTGGGCTACTTTTGCAGCTTAGTGTCCACATATGAACTGGGTACATTAATGATATACAACATTGAACACATTGATAAATTCAGTTTTCCACGATATGGTTGCTTTCAGGAAAAATAAGTCAGGCCTTTCCAGTGGAAGGAAAAGTGGTATAACTACTGGACAACATTTTAGCCTGGTCAGTGCATACACAGGGTTAAACGGTTTGGCTTCACTTTCATTTTAAGACACTCCGATATGGAACCGTCTGTATGAGCTTTGATATCAAACCCCTGCAGTGTTGCCAAACAGTGACAGAACATCTACACAGCCATAATTCTCTTTCAGTCAGAACATGGTACTGCATAAAACATGATGCATTTGACAAATAAATATGACATAAAATGTAAAGATCGAAGATCCCCTATTCTCCGGTTTCTTGGCTGTCTGACTGGCTGTCCTCTTAAAATGAAAGGCTAAGGGTTTTATTTGCTAGTTCAGATGAATACAGGACAATACATTATTTTGAAACTTTACCTGTTGGCCAGTACACATACCAGAGCAGTTCACTAACATAAGCAATTTTAGGTTTATGCACATTTTATGACAGTAATAACACAAGACATTCAGTTGGGTCATTTTCTTTTTGCTAGAGGTAAATGAACAAAAAGTCCAACATGTCCAGCATATTCAAAAGGAATTTTCATAGAGCATAAAGTCCTTTTGGAACAGGTTAAAGCTGTAAAGAGGAACGTCATTGAGATGGCATTTATGTTGAGGTTTGTAGTAACTGACTCCGGCACATCTATGATCCTTTCTCACTTTACCGCCAATGTAATTTCAACTGAAGCACTTCACAGAAAACCTCTTTAAAAAGTTTTACGGCTTTCGGAGCCGATTCGATTTTACATAAATGCACAGTTATAGTTTGTACAGCCTCAATCTTTGACCCTCTAAAACCCAAAACCCACCTGGCAGACAAAACACTTTGATCAAGGCCACATTCAGGACCGAGACACAGCTTAAAAATTAAAAAGTTTATTTTGGTTGTTTTTCATCCAAATAAACATGTGATCCACAAATTAAAAAGGGGTTTACAAAAAAAGAAAGTGAACAAAATTAAGTAGTCACAGTATATAAACAAAACATTCTGCACAATAATCACTACTACAGTCTGATTATGATATTCTTAGAGTGTGTGTGTGTGCATGCGTGTGAGAAATGCAGTCCAAAAGTTTAGAAAAGTGTTTTTAAAACAAAACAATGGTCAGGAAGGGGGATGAATGGGGAGGTCTTGATGAGAAGGGGTGCTGTGACATCGGTTAGTGTGTTTGTTTACGCATTGCGGTCGAGGCGCACATCCACCTCCCTGCCATTTATCTTGGTTCCATTCATCAGCCTGCAGGCTTTTTCGGCACTCTCTGGGGAATCAAACCGCACAGTCCCGCAACCTTTAGATTTTCCATTCTCCATCTTAATTTCTGCAAACATCACCTGACCTGCAATGAGAGAGAGAGGGGGGAGGGGTGACATGGTGCATCATACCAAAGTGCTCTGTAAGTGTAATATCCACAAAAGCATGGACCAATGGAATACAACAGTCTAGAGCATCTGCACATGAATCTATCACCAGCCCCCATGCCAAGCACAGGACAGAAGGACAAAAAGAGTTGGAGCTCAATTCAATACCTCTGTGATAAAGTTGAAATGTCATAACTAATTATACAGCATCAGCACCTGACTTCACTGATGAGGCTGAATGCAATTAAATCCTCTGTTTGCTCTGAAACGGCAAGCAGAGCTTGGACCCCAAGGATTGCTGCTTGCAACATAATTTGAAGAAAGTTGCTCAGCTCTACAGAAATTAACATTTTCTAACAGTTTTAAGAATGAAAATAGCAGCTAGTTTAAAAAATAAATAAATAAAAAACTCATCGCATCTACATGACTCACAAATTGCATAATAATCATGCAACAGCGCATTTGCCGTAAGGAGATTTTGAAAAACCGGGGTTGTCATGAAATGAACACTCTAAGGCTCATGTTCATTTTGCTCGATTGTAGGTACTCCATTACATATGATGCTTCTTTCTCCAAACAGTTTTATTAGTAGTGTAATACATTAACACTTACCACAATGGCTGAACTTTTCCTTCAGTTTTTGCCATGTGAGGTCATAGGACAACTGTGTGCAGAAAGGGCAACAATGAAATACGATCAAAGGATAATTAGGTAATTACAGAATTTCCTGTACGTTTTCAATAATTAATATTTGTTGTTATCAGAAGTATGTTTTTCCACAACACTTAATCTATGTACAAAATCTTGATTTACACATTCAGGTGGAAATCAGCAAGACATGGTTTAACTAGCAGCACTACAGCATGTACAATCTTCCATCCAAAAAGTCCATCCAACCTCCTCCGTACTCACGTTTCTCACAAAGATTTGGCACCCTCCCTTTGATCCTACCCCCCTGTCAGACATGCCTCCGCCCATGTGACCCGAGCCGCCGCTGTACTGCCCGAAACCTCGGCCCATGTCCATGTTCCCGCCCATCCGGTCAAAACCTCCACTCATGCGGTCCATGCTCATATTACCCATGCCTCCTGCAAGCACACACACACCCATCAGCAATGATGCACGTGACATGTCCGCACATCAAAACACATGAAATCAAAAACACTTGCTGCTTACGTGTTCATGCTCACTTGTATTTAACTCAATTGTATAAACAGAAAAAGACCAATTAAACCATAGCTTAAAAAAACAATAAAAAAAAAAATAATAATAAAAAAAAAAAATCACTAAATGTGGTGTCTGATCAGTGTGTACCTAATCCTGCTCCCATGGGCCCCATTCCAGCATTTCCCATTCCTCCTCCATAACCTCCCATTCCACCTCCTAGAGAAGGAGGGAGGGAGAAAGAGAGGGAGAGAGAGATGCAACAGCTCATCAGAAAAGGACACAGGCATCAAAAGCATCAACACTAATAATATGCAGTGAAGTACACACTCGTCAGAGCTGAAACATTTGGGTCCTCCAATTTTATTTGTGCATTTTAATAACTGAATAAACCATTTAATAATACCGAACAGTGGCGACATGAAGTTTTTAAAACTAACAAAACTACTGAAAAATTTCAGATCACACACACACACACGTCAGGCATACAGTTTTGTTAACACTGTGCGTCCATGACTGTTCTGCTTACCAAGTCCTCCAAATGAATCACCAAATGGCCGGTTCATTCCCATGTCACTGCGGCCAAAATCACGGTCCATTCCCCCCATACCTGCCCGATACATATCTACACACAGAGAGAAAGAAAAAAAAAAAAAGGTCACAAAAACTGTGCAGAGAAGTAGGTTGGATAGTAATGGTGAGCTGAACACAACAGTTAATTTTATTTTTTTTAAGATTTGTTAGAATGCACAGTCTTGCCTCCCATCCTGCCCATGGGTGCCATGTCTCTGCCTCCAAATCCACCCATTGAACCAACTCCATCCATTCCTCCAAACCCACCACCCATTCCTGCAACACATACATACAGGTCAGACAAAGCAGGATATTTACATGTTAGCTTAAGTCTGGGTTGAGAAGGAAAGCTGAAGAATCAATCCATTTCCTACCTCCCATCCTGTTCATGCCTCCGTAGCCACCGCCATCCATTCCTAAGGAAAGAGACATGACTGTGCCATTCTGTTTCCCCAATTGTGGCCAAAAGCTTTCTTTAGCTGCCATTTAGATAAGTTAGAAAGGAACCAGCTCTCTTAGCGATAATTATCTTGCCATCTACTTTCCTACATTCTTTATTGGTGTAATTAGGGCTGAGCGATACGGTAAAAAGACTCAATTTCGCGACACACCTTACATGTAATCACAGCTTAAATACATCATTAGATTCTGAACTAAAGATTCAGATACTCACCCATACCGAACAGCATGATTTTTATTCAACATCTGCTGCACTTCATCCAATTAAACCAGTGTAATTACACTGCTTGTAATCACATGTGCATTTGATCAGTGTTTAATAAGCACTAACGATATCATTGATATGCTTAGAAAAGCATATATTTTTACATGACACGATAAAAATGTCATCATATTGCCCAGCAGTCTACCTTACTACTAATTAGCCGTTATTATATATATATATATATATATATATATATATATATATATATATATATATATATATATATATATATATATATATATATATATATTTATATTTTTTTTTTTTTTTTTTTTTTTTTTTTTTTTTTTTGCAGGGTAGTTCGTTTCACCCATCATTTCGAGAATATATTCAGCTAGTTCACAGACTTGGCAACTTTTTCCTTCACAAATCCGTCGTCATACAGAGCAAGAAGGAGCCATGATTCAGATTGTGAATTGGTGACTGGGTGGGGGAATTCATACGCATACGCCTTGTGCAAAATGGCAAATTTAATCCAACAGCGATGCGTCGGCATACATTAAGGTTGGGGCGGTAACATGCATCACCACCATTGTGACCACCTTCCCTTTAGCCATGAAAAGAGTACTAGGTCAGGCCCACATTGAGCAATAATCAGAGAAGTCTAGTCGAGTTGGCGCTCGAGAGCAGAGAACGATCTCCTGTCACAACAATGCGCTTCTGTTTACTTTATAAGATCATCATAATGACATCCACACTCTAATCTTATCTCCCCATCTCCCTCCTATCTGTCTTTATCTCTATAGTGCTCATCTTCTGGATTAAAATGTAACAGAGCTGAAATCTCAATTCTGTCCGACGAATCTCTAGCACGAAACATGGACTTTACTGAACGATCGGAAAATGACGCGCTCGATAAGACCTGATAAGGTTTAAGGTTGTTATGATTCTGAGAAATTTTAAAACGGCACATCAAAAAGATGTTGCATAAGGACAATTGGCTTTCTAGGTAAGGAGATTAAAGCTGGCCAGGGAACAAATTACATGGTCAGTTTTAGAAGGTCAAAACTGCATCGTCACGCATCAACATAATCAGAACATAACCTCATATACAATAAAGTACAACTTTTGTACTTTAAAAAAAAAAATGTATTAATGTATTTTATTATTATCTGTGTTCTAGTTCGGGATAATTTGCCTTTTTTATATCTGAGATTTTATGGCACACCAAATCCTGTCCTAACGAACCATAATCAAAGATGACCGCAGTAGTGATTTTATAGTTTCGAACACGTATATATTCAGAATCAGCCAGAACATACAATAAACTTAATTACAAAAGGGTGTCTGAACTGACCTCCTCCCATTGAGCCCATTCCTCCTCCACTCAGACGGTTAGTATTGATTGGCTGACCGCCAGGACCCAAACCCATTCCAATGCCCCCCAGACCACCTGAAAACACAACACAAACAGACCATCACACACATACTAAACAAGGATAAGAGTCCATTAGATTTGACTCCTTTAATAAAATCAGCTAATCAACAGTGTAAAATTCAGCATCGGAATAAATGACATTTTGATACTCTGTGGGATTAGTTGTGGGAAGTACTTATTTGGTATCATTATCTTAATTCAAGTACTGAATTAAGATTATCAGCCCTAGTCATTCCTGAAAACCAATGTGATCTGCTTTAAAACAAAAACTGGGCTTAAGGTGAAGTGGATAATCAGCTCTAAATGCAAGTCAGAAGCCAGTAGTCAAGAAGTAACCACTAACCCAGAAAAACAGGGCTTATTTTCACATCAACAAAACCTCCTTTTTGGGATAACAGCAATGTTTTAGAAGCTGCCATGAACTGAACACAAGCATATATACACACCTTCATACACCTGCACTTCAAGTGTCACTTAAATTCTTTAAAGATGATACTTCTAATTTAATACATGAACACAAAAACTAGATCAGAAAGGCTGCATGCTTTCTTACGGGGCAACTGAGGGCTTTTTTCGGCTGCACGGAAATCATCCAGGGGAATAGACTTTTCATCCTAAGAGGGTAAAAAAAAAAATTATATTAATCCCACTCCTCACATGGGGTCAAATACCTTTAACAGGGTGAAATGCATAGATAATTGTTAAGATTCAGAATAACTCACCATTTTGACATGCATCTGTCTGTCAAACAGCATCTGACCATTAAACATGGCTGTTTAGCATGGTTAAAGGAGAAACGGGGAACAATACTCACAATTCCTACACATTTGAGCACTACTTTCTAAAGTTGTCTTTAGTACTAACTTGCCTCATATGGCATTAATGCAAATATATGAATATAGGTTACAATTACCCATTTAACACCAAATCCACCTCTGAATGAGCCGACCCATCAAACTATGCAGAGAATGTTGGAAAATTCAGCAGAATAAAGTGTTAAGACAGGAGATTTTGATCGAGTTTAATACAATGCACATTAAAAAAATGCCTGGATTGGCTCCGACATCAGTCTGGACATCCCTACTATTCTTGCAAATCCCTGTCAGTGTGTGAAGGATACAGATAGCCTGCACAGCCTCCAGTGCCTGCTCGAAGGTGACTGTGCCCATTCCTCTGCTTTTCCCATCTTTATCCTCCTTCACATCTGCCCTCTTCACAGCACCAGCCATGCTGAACACTTCCTTCAGCTTCTTCCAGCCCACCTTAAAGTCCAGCTACACACACACACAGACAAACAGGAAAAACAAAAGAAAAATGCCATGGATGCAATTAATCTGTGGACTTTAGATGACTTCTATATGCATAAACATTCCAGCATCAGACACTGCAGGAAAGCAAATTTGACTGCTTTTTTCAGTTGACTTTTTAGCAACCCTAGGAGCAGGTCTCTAAAGGTTCTTGGTCATCCATATTTCAATGGGAACACACTGTTTATAAGCATGCACAGGCAACCGCAGATACTTTCAAACATGTACAGACACTTGATCACTAGCAGACTACCTATTTGCATTGTTTTGGGAGCATTTACTCGTTTTAGTAGGTAAATGTGTTCACAATAGGGGCATTTCAGCCTTTTAGTGTCATCAACTAGATGACATCAACTGAATGTGTTTAAGGACAGACATATGCACTTTGTAATTCACTGCAACGCATAGTAGTAGTAAGCTACTTTCTTTACTTACATTGGCCACAAACACTGTGGAGCCGAGGCGTCCTGCCTGCAGTGCGTTAATGATATCTGGAGGGACGTTTGGGTTGTTCGCAATAGAGGGGGGCAAATTCATTCCCACCGGACCCGAATCCTGGCCCCTTCCTCCAGAGTACATGCCACCAGACCTCTGAAGCACCCGACGTGCATGCTCTCCATCAGGGTCCTGCAACAACACAGACTAACTGAACATTCAGAAACCAACTGAACGGTGGAGCATGGCCGTTTAGATCATTTGCCATCACCATTGTTGTTGGGATGACCACTGAACATTGAAGGAGGGGGGAAATAAGTGGCAGTGGAGCACAAGGGCAATTTTTTATCAGTTAAAGTGAGACAGAAAGACACTGTACCTCTTTGATGTTCAGAGGTCTGCCGTTTAGATCATGCTTATTCATGACCTCCAACGCTTTCTTCACAAACTCCTCATCTTTGAATTCAACCACCCTATCAGGAGGAATAACGAGAACAAAAACAAGATTTGAGCAATACTTAAAAATATGATCTCTATTTTGTTAACCGACCAGAACACCACCGTTGGGCTACGAAAAGAAGAAATAGTGGACATTTCTATAGAAAGAAAATAAGTGTACTCACCCACATCCCTGTCAGCAGTGCAGGAGAAACACATTTACAGGCCATGAAGGAGAATAAACAGACCATACAAATTAATGCAAATCAAACGCACAAATGAACTGTTTGATAAATTAAGTCAGTTAAAGATAACATAAGGACACTACTTTACTTTTTTGTAGTTACAATTATCACTAAATAAATCAAACATAAAATCAAACATTGACTTTCTGCAAAGACTATATTATACTATATATATATATATATATATATATATATATATATATATATATATATATATATATATATATATATATATATATATATTTTAAAAGGCACATCATAATTCACTGGGCAGTTATATTAAAGCAAAAAAGGACAGATTCAATGAGAAATTCAGAATACTTAGAGTCTGAAAATTCTTATGTTGTAGAAGAAGTGAACTGAATCTACACACAGACATGGACGGTTTAAGAAGGCAGCTGAAAAAGCAAGTCAATCAATAAACAGTACAGATACTGTAAAACATTAAAGAGAAATCCCCGTAGCATTCACATTCTGTCTGAAGTCACTTTGCATTATCAAAATTCCCAAAAAATCTTAGTGATCAATAGAAACACCAGACCAATCATCAGATAAATCATCATATTTCCTAAAAAGATATAGCTCCAGACTGGAAACCACCAATTTACAGCCAAATAAACTGGAGTTTTCTTTAAACATTTTAAAATTTCCCCCACTAAAGTCACTTTTGATAAGCTTCAACAAACCAACCCAAGGTCAAAAGGACAACGGTCGTCAGCGGGATCAGACTCCACCCACAAAAATAAACCTAAAATCAGTCACGGGTGCAACAAAATTAGAGAATGAGCCGCAGAGAGCATTTAAAGCCTCGCACGGCACAGCAGAGTCGCCAGCACTTACCCTTGACTTTCCTTCAGCATCCTTAAAGAGCTCCACGTATGTAACCTCACCGACTACATGAGACATACAAAAGGGGAAAATACCAAAGAAACAAAAAACAATGCATTTAAAAACACCGGTGGTGTCTTCACAGCAGACCTGGATACAACACTACAGGTAGAAGAGCCCAGTTAATCACCATCAACCAAATCGCCGCCCACAACACCACCATACCATACTGTAATTGTACACATCAAACACCAGGCAGCTATACAACAACATTCAACTATAGAGATACACAGTTTCAAAAACAATTACAGTTTAAGCACAGTACTGTTTTAAGGTGACCATCCACCTTTACCAACCTTCTAATAAACATTGAATGAACCAAATTCCAATGTCAGGCAAAATAACATCAATTTTCAATCATCTTTGTCACCTTACAACAGATTCTACAATTAAAATAACAATCACTGAGGTTACATGTTGGAGCTATTTACAAATACAAAGGCCCATAAAATCTTTATCTGGGACAGATACAAACCAAAGCTGTGGTTAAACTCCTCCCAAGAGGAAAAAAGAAACCCTGTCCATGTTAGCATCATTCAACTTCAGCTCATCTGCCTGATTTTCATCTTATGATAAAAAGCCCCTAGAAAAGCTACTGACAGAGGGAAGAGGAGCGAATGTGTGCGCCACTCTGCAACCGTTACCTTTGTCTCGCATTAGATCTTTAATTGCCTGCCACTTCATATCATAAGGGATATTGCTAATGAACACGCGGTTTCTGTGAGAGGCCTTCTTGTCTCCGGATCCCCCATGCCGGTCCTTATACGGGTGGTAGCGGTTTGACTTTCTGCCACCAGAAGACTTATCTTTGCCCTCCGATTTCTCCTTTAGGGTGTCCTCAGTCTCACTAGATAAAAATAACAGCATGTATTAGTGTGGTTGTCAACACAAGACCAGCATAAAATTTGCAATGCTTATTGCCAGTAATTACTTGCATATGAACCCTCCTGGACTGCATGCATCATTAAAAACAGGATTAAACATCCTTTAACTGAACATAGGAGTAAAAATCATCAGACAGACACCTTCTCCCAAAAGCAAAACACTCAGGCGATTCTGAGTGCAATATTATATGAACAGTGATAAGAATTAAGAAAACAACCATTTCAAGTTGGTATCAGCTAAAAAAAACAACCAAAAAAAAAAAAAACAAACATACTGTATTGCTCATACAACCTTGGTTGGAAACATCACAAATGATAACCCAATAAGAAATCAAAGTTAAGACCATAACTAATGCTTTAAATACCTACACAATTTAAACATTCTGGTTAGAGACAGCTGTTGACTGTTTGGCTCTGGAGCATACATAATGTTTTGATTGAGGCAGGTACATTGCCATCTTTGGATTTTAAATGAGGCAGGTATTTTTCTCAACCAAACCAATTTGCGGTGTGTAACCGGAGCTCTGTAGAATCAATCTCCCTGGCTTAGCGTTGCAAGTAACATGTAGTGACCTAATGTATCATAGCAAAAAATTATTTAAGTAGATTAAAACATTCCCTCGGTTTATTAAACCGTCCCTTTACTGCAACTAAAACATCACTTCTAAACTGAGGGAACAAGAGTGCATTAAAACATTTTTCTACTTTGATACTTTAGGGATTCAAGTTCAGAATTCAGTCAATAGGAATCCATAATATTTATCAGATACAACAGCTACCTAAAATCAGACCAAGCCTTTACCTTCATCACCGAAACCTACCGTTACACCCCCCCCCACACACACACACACACACACACACACACCACCCCCACTAACAATGAGCTAAAAGCATCAACGCAGATTGCATAACAGTACACACACGTTTGTGTCTAAATGTAAGGAACTAGATCAAACTGCTAAATGTCTCTGCAGCTACTTTAAACATTTCTAGCGTTAGTTAATAAACATTAAAACCTAAATCCAATCTAACAGTTTAACAACGACCCATTTAGCTAGGACTAGCTGGCTGGCTAAGCAGCTATCTAGCACTAGCTAACAACGGAGCTCACGTTTAAGATGCTGAGCAGTAGCAAATAAAACGACCAGGCTAGTGATGTCTAATGGTAAAATGTGACGGCAAACATGTTTATTGCTCAGGGCGTTTATCAGAGAGTTAGCTAGCTATCTAGCTAACGTTAATAGGACGGTAGCTAGCTGGCTACATTAGCTAGTGATTAAGGGTCGCTGCTTGCACAGCTAGCTAACCCGGTTAAACAGCTAGCCAAGTTAGCCAGCTAGCTAGCTAAGCCTCGTCGCGAACACAGCCAGAAAACAGCCAAACTAACGGAGGTGATCTGCGTTTTTACTACTTAACTAATTACTGAGTGAGTGTGAGTAACCTTTAGTTAAAGAAGGACTGGCTATTTGTATATAACAGATGAGGCGCGCTCGATGGTTAGCCGTTAGCATTAGCCGCCGACTTAAGGCCGTTTGTTAGCATACAGGCTAACCCAACCACAGAAACACCGGGAGAAAATATATAGCTATCTATATATTACGTGTTGACGCCGTTTGTATTCTCAGACTGCGCGTCTCCATCTTCTTCGATGCTGGGTGAAGCACCGAGTGAGTCCTCCTGCTTAATTTCGCTCTCGAATTCGGGATTAGTGTCGGCCATGGTCGCTGTCTGCGCTTCAAACACTGCGGCGCGTCTCCTTCGCTGCCCGACGGTATCGCGAGAAGTTAAGGAGGTCTCCGAGACGTCGAGCGGGGCGTTCACGCGGGCAGCCAGCTCTGAAAAATGTGCATATTCAAATGAAAATCGATTGTTTTTGCGACGCCTTTAGCTAAGCATAAAATTTAATTTGTTAAATTGTGGCACATGCGCTGCGCAATTGATCATGTCATATATAAAAAAAAAAATTTAAAAAAACTGAATTATTGCTTTCCGTTATCGTCTGCCTCTAAACCGCTAAAGTTTTCTTTGTGATGACGTCACCACGTCCCACGTGAGCATGGGCGGGAGTTTTAATGCTGTGCTCGAGCGCTGTGGGAAACACCATGTGTGAAATACCATTTGTGCCACTTAGACTGTAGACTGCACTCGAACCACCAGAGAGGTGGTCCTAACGTCCCAGGACTCCCATGGCTCTATTCTCAGAAGAAACTGCGTCACTAATATGAGCATTGGTATTTATTTAAATGAAAGTGACACCTACTCACATTTTGTATGCGTCTGACCAGAGATTTTGTAAATAAGGAGACAGACCACTGGTTATAATATGAATGGGATGTCTTGTAATGCTCAATATGGCCAAAATGAGTCAGTCAGTTTCCTGATTACGCTCCAGCGGAGGAGAGTTGACGTGCCAGTAGGGAAAGCCCCCCTCGATGTAGTGATCTGCGTGAGTGCAGAAGCCTGAACAAGCCGAAAAATGATTTTCTTTCTTTTGTGCATTATTGAGCCACAATACAAAAATGAGGGTTGGTCAGATTTCTTTTTATGTTATTTAAGATGTGTTTTTGAAACAGTAAACTGACCTCCAGCTTTGAGTATATTGGTCTGTCCTCAGAGAAGGGAGCCTGGTATTGTGTGACTGGAAATAACTGCCCGGTGTTGCAAAGATGGCTGCAGAGTCAACAGACTTTCCTATACGGAAACTTCTTTGTTGGTAGTAAGACACCACTGCAATGCATTATAGTTTACATTGGAAATTCTAGCGTAAATCGTCTGTACACTACATTTTGTGATGCAATACTGATGTCCAATAGTGAACTATATGGGGAGTAAAATGTTCCATTGTCATTTCAAACTACACCATAAAAAGGCTGACTCTATATAGTGCAGTATTTCTGTAACAGGGAGCGATTCCAAACGCAGCTCAGAAATTTCAGTCAGAAATGGAAAACAGCAGCAACAGCTGTATGCCCACACTCTTTACTGAAATAGACTCTGTTACACCAAAACAGACGAGGCAAAATACACGTTAATGTCTGTTTTAAGCTTAAATCAAGCTCTAACATCCAAAAAGGTTTAATGTGCATTGCCATTAGCTTCGCCCTAACATGCTACTAGAATTCTATTACTTGGTGTGGGTGTGCATCGTGGTACAGGGGGTGTTTTCACATCTGTGACCTGAACTGAAGGCTCTAATAGTCATGGTCATCCATGCAGTTAGCTAGCTTACCTAGTGCCAATAATGTGTATTATGAGAGTTCTATACTGAAAATGTGTTCCTCAACTAATAACCAGACCTTTTAAACACAAAGGTAGACTACAGGACTCGACCTGGGGCACTTTAGGAGTTATTCAAATATTATTTTCATCTTTTACATTGATTTTCCTTTACTTCATTGGGAAACACTGTTGAGAGTTTAGATCTGCATACCTATAAGGCCAAGCCACCTTCCAGTAAGGTCATGCATGTTTTAGCCTAAGAGTTTTAAATGGCCCATTTCCAACATTTTCAAGTATTTCCTTTGTTACCTTGAGGTCAGCTTACAACATTTGTGTGGCCTTGTTTATCCCAAAAGGTCGCAGTTTCTTCTTACATCCATTTTCTCATCACTTTAACCCTTAGAATTAAGCAGGCAGTGACTTTAAGACTAATATGTGTAAATTAGTTCATTTCTGATACACTGCCCTCATGAAAAAGCAGTCCAGGCCGAAATACTCCTTATAACTTTAGCATGGTGCTAAAGTTAGGGTGGTGCTAAACTGCTGTAGGCAAAGTGGGATGATATACGTCATTCTAAATATTGGAAACATTTCAATGATATGAACCCTTTATAAACGTGTTGCATGTCAGTGCTGTTAATTAGTCAGTGATGTCAGCTACGTGTGAGCTTATCCTCCTGTTAATGCAGCAGAGGGAATCAGAAGTCTAATAAACTAATGATCCATCCATTACCTAGAGGAGACGGAGAGGTCAGATTGAATATAAATTACTGTAGAATGATTGTAAAAAAAAGTCTGGCGGCACTTTGATGATTAAATAATAATAATGTCTTCTCAGCATGGCAGAGACAGGCCGAACATCAGGCTGTGAGTGTGTGTGTGTCTGTTCGTCTCTGTCAATAAGTCCACTATTACAGCACTCCAAGCTGTCCCATAATGCTGTGCTGGGAAACCGGCCAGTGTGAGCGCTTTTCAATTCATCAAGAAAGTCATTGCAGTGTGTGTGTGTGTGTGTGTGTGTGCGCAATGGGAATATCTGTGGCTCACATCAGCTGATTCCAGTCACACAGCACTGAACTGGACAATGACAAAGAAAAGACCAATTTACCTCCCTTGGCTCCCTCCCGCTCCAACTGTTCACCAACCAAGACATGTTTGGTGCTTTTTTAGTTTTAAACTGAAGCTGTGAGGCCAGTGTCACTAACAATGAACAACTTTACTAGAAAAGGAATTAGCATGGTGCTAATAGCATAGTCTGTTTAGAGATGACTGAGCAAATCACACATTTTAAATGCGAGTGTGTAGCGATTTAGAAATGAGTCCATGCTAACTGGAATGCTAATAAAGCTTCCATCACTTGTTAGCTAACTTAGCACAGCAGTACAACAGAATTTAACCTCCACATTTGACCCATCCCATCCAAGGGATCCGGCCTGCATTCTTCTGGACCCAAGCCCATTCCTTTAAACTTTAGGCCTAAGCTGCCCTCTGTCATGACATGCCTACAGCAGTTTTGCCTTGCCCATTCAGCCTACAGCAGTTTAGCCCCTTCCAATTCAGCCTACAGCAGTTTAGCCCCACCCATTCAGCCTACAGTTTAGCCCCACCCATTCAGCCTACAGCAGTTTAGCCCCTTCCAATTCAGCCTACAGCAGTTTAGCCACCTCCAATTCAGCCTACAGTAGTTTAGCCTCACCTATTCAGCCTATAGTTTAGCCCACCCATTCAGCCTACAGCAGTTTAGCCCCTTCCAATTCAGCCTACAGCAGTTTAGCCCCACCCATTCAGCCTACAGTTTAGCCCCACCCATTCAGCCTACAGCAGTTTAGCCACCTCCAATTCAGCCTACAGCAGTTTAGCCCCTTCCAATTCAGCCTACAGCAGTTTAGCCCCACCCATTCAGCCTACAGTTTAGCCCCACCCATTCAGCCTACAGCAGTTTAGCCACCTCCAATTCAGCCTACAGTAGTTTAGCCTCACCTATTCAGCCTATAGTTTAGCCCCACCCATTCAGCCTACAGCAGTTTAGCCCCTTCCAATTCAGCCTACAGCAGTTTAGCCCCACCCATTCAGCCTACAGTAGTTTAGCCCCACCCATTCAGCCTACAGCAGTTTAGCCCCTTCCAAATCAGCCTACAGTAGTTTAGCCCCACCCATTCAGCCTACAGCAGTTTAGCCCCTTCCAAATCAGCCTACAGCAGTTTAGCCCCTTCCAAATCAGCCTACAGCAGTTTAGCCCCTTCCAAATCAGCCTACAGCAGTTTAGCCCCACCCATTCAGCCTACAGCAGTTTAGCCCCTTCCAAATCAGCCTACAGTAGTTTAGCCCTACCCATTCAGCCTACAGTTTAGCCTCGCTCATTCATCTTGCAGCTGTTTAGCCCCACCCATTCAACCTACAGCAGTTTAGCCGCCTCCAATTCAGCCTACAGCTGTTAAGCCACCTCCAATTCCGCCTACAGCAGTTTAGCCACCTCCATTCCGCCTACAGCAGTTTAGCCACCTCCAATTCAGCCTACAGCAGTTTAGCCCCTTCCAATTCAGCCTACAGTAGTTTAGCCCCACCCATTCAGCCTACAGTTTAGCCTCGCTCATTCAACCTACAGCAGTTTAGTCGCCTCCAATTCAGCCTACAGCAGTTTAGCCTTACCCATTCATCTTCACAGCAGTTTAACCCCTTACTTACTGTGTGTTTGTAATTTACCCCCCCCAACACATACACACACGCACACATCGTCTGATCACCTCCCATAATTAGCTGTCTGTCTCTGTCTATATCTTAATACGTGTGTATTTGTATTAGGGTGATGGTCTGAGTTCTGCGGAACAGTCTGTCTCTTTAAGAGACACATCACTCTTTCAGTTCAGACACACAGCAGCTCCTAACGAGGCTCTAAACACATTATTTAATTTCACACACAGACACACACAGACACACTCTAGAAAGCTATATATATATATATATACACACTCAGTCAGCCAGGAAATGCAGCCCAGCGATATTCCTATCACACTTTAGAGAGAAATTCAGAGAATAACCAAATAAATGAGAGAGAGAAAGAGAGAAGAAAGAGAGAGAGAGGACAGAACGAGAGATAAAGCAAGAGTAAAAGGAAAGAGAGAATAGTGTGAGAGTGATGGAGAGGCCGAGGGAAGAGAGAGAATGTTATCAATGTATGAAAACAGACGAGTCCCCTGAGACCTAACAAGTGGTTGCCAAGCTGAGAGAGAGAGAGAGAGAGAGAGAGTAGAGAGAGATAGAGAGAGAGAGAGAGAGAGAGAGAGAGAGAGAGAGGCAAACAGAATATGCCAGAAAGACACAGTGAGGGAACGAGAGAGAGAGAGAGAATGATAACAGGCAGA